>NC_142796.1:21520862-21761070 GCF_049724085.1 Artemia sp. Qi Xiang Cuo | reverse complement strand
TTTTTTGTATGTATGTGTGTGTGTGTGTGTGTGTGCGTAAGTTTTCGTGTGTGTGTGTAAGTTTTTGTGTGTGTGTGTAAGTTTTTGTGCGTGTTTGTATGTTTTTTTTTTTGTGTAAGTTTTTGTGTGCATGTAATTTTTTGTGTGCATGTAAGTTTTTGCGTGTGGGTGTAAGTTTTTGCGTGTGGGTGTAAGTTTTTGTGTGTGTGTGTGTGTGTAAGTTTTTGTGTGTCTAATCTTTTGTGTGTGTGTAAGTTTTGACGTGTGTGTGTGTGTAAGTTTTCATGTGTGGAAAAATTTAGAAGTGTCCAACTCAGAAAAGCCCGAAAACGTAATTTACATTACCCAAATCATAAGTTTCAGACAACACACTCCTATGAGCGGCTAAGAAATCTAGCTCAGAAAAGTCTGAAATAGCAAACTAGTCATCCCAAACTATTGGTTTCAGACAACACACACCTATGATGGACTAAGAATCCTAGCTCTGAAAAGTTCAAATAGCAAACTACACATCCCAAATCATAATTTTCTGACAACATACACCTATGAATGGTTATGAAACCTAGCTAATAAAAGCCGGAAATAGCAAATTAACCATCCCAAATCATAAGTTTCAGACAGCACTCACCTATGAACGGCTAAGAAATCCAGCTCGGAAAAGTCAAAAAATAGCAACCCACACATCCCAAATCATAGGTTTCAGACAACACAAACCTATGAAAGACTAAGAAATCCAACTCAGAAAAGCCCGAAATAGTACTTTACATATCCCAAATCATAATTATCTGAAAGGACACACCTATGAAAGTCTAAGAAATCTAGCTCAGAAATGTCAAAAATAGCAGACTAGTCATCCCAATCTATCTCAGAAAAGTCAAAAATAGCAAACTACATATCCCAAATCATAGGTTTCAGTCAACACACACCAACGAAAGAGTAACAAACCTAGCTCAGAAAGGTCAAAAATAGCAAACTACTCATCCCAAACTACTGGTTTCAGACAACATTCACTTACGAAATACAAGAAAACAATAGCTTAGAAAAGCCTGAAATAGAAAACTACACATCCCAAATCATAATGTTCTAACAACACATACTTATGAAAGGCTAAGAAACCTAGCTCAGAAAAGTCGAAAATAGCAAACTACACATCCCAAATCATAGGTTTCAGACACTACACATCTAAGAAAGACTAAGAAATCCATCTCAGAATAGCCCGATATAGCAATTTACATATCCCAAATCATTTGTTTCAGACATCATTCACCTACGAAATACTAAGAAACCTTAGCTCAGAAAAGTCTGAAATAGCCAACTACTCATCCCAAACTCGAAGTTTCAGACAAAATTCACCTAGGAAATACTAAGAATCCTAGCTCTGAAAAGTCCAAAAAGCAAACTACACCTCCCAAATCATAATTTTCTGAAAGGACACACATATGATAGGATAAGAAATCTAGCTCAGAAAAGTCAAAAATAGCAAATTAACCATCCCAAATCATAGGTTTCAGTCAACACACACCTACGAATGGCTAAGAAATCCAGCTCAGAAAAGTAAAAAAAATAGCAACCCACACATCCCAAATCATAGGTTTCAGACACCACACACCTACGAAAGACTAAGAAATCCGGTTATGAAAAGTCGGAAATAGCAAATTACATATCCAAAATCATAGGTTTCAGACAAAATTCACCTATGAACGGCTACGAAACCTAGCTCAGAAAAGTCAAAAATAGCAAACTAGTCATCCCAAACTATAGGTTTCAGACAACAAACACCTATGAATGTATAAGAAATAAATCTAATAAAATTCAAAAGTAGCAAACCACACATCCCAAATCATAGGTTTCAGACACCATACACCTAGGAAAGTCTAAGAAATCCAACTCAGAAAAGTCAAAAATAGCAAACTACAGATCCCAAATCATAGGTTTCAGTCAACACACACCAACAAAAGACTAAGAAACCTAGCTCAGAAAAGTCAAAAGTAGCAATCCATCCATCCCAAACTATAGGTTTCAGACAACATTCACCTAAGAAATACTAGGAAACCTTAGCTCAGAAAAGCCTGAAATAGCAAACTATACATCCCAAATCATAATTTTCTGACAACGCATACCTATGAAAGGCTAAGAAATCCAGCTCAGAAAAGTCGAAAATAGCAAACTAAACATCCCAAATCATTGGTTTCAGACAACACACACCTATGAAAGACTAAGAAATCAATCTCAGAAAAGTCAAAAATAGCAAACTACATATCCCAAATCATAAGTTTCACTCAACACACACCAACGAAAGGCTAAGAAACCTAACTCATAAAGGCCTGAAATAGCAAACTACTCATCCCAAACTATTGGTTTCAGACAACATTCACCTAGGAAATACTAGGAAACCTTAGCTCAGAAAAACCTGAAGTAGCAAACTACACATCCCAAATCATAGGTTTCAGACAACACACATCAACGAAAGACGGGTGCTCGGGGAGAGCCTTTGAGGGTCTGTGGGTCCCTTGAGGGACGGTGGTCCTTTGGGAGCTCGGGGGGACCTTTGGGGACTGGGGATGGCCTTTGGGGGTCCGGGGGGCAGTTGGGGGTCTGGGGGACATTTGGGGACCGGTGGAGGGCCTTTGGGGCACAGGGAGGGCCTTTGGGGGTCCGGGGGGCAGTTGAGGGCCTGGGGGACAGGCTAAGAAATCCAGCTCAGAAAAGTCAAAAGTAGCAATCCACCCATCCCAAATCATAGGTTTCAGACAACACATACCTATGAACGGCTAAAAAATCTAGCTCAGAAAAGTCAAAAATAGCAAATTACATATCCCAAATCATAGGTTTCAGTCAACACACACCTACGAAAGAGTAAGAAACCTAGCTCAGAAAGGTCAAAAATAGCAAACTACTCATCCCAAACTACTGGTTTCAGACAACATTCACCTACGAAATACTAGAAAACCTTAGCTCGGAAAAGCCTGAAATAGCAAACTACACATCCCAAATCATAATGTTCTAACAACACATACCAATGAAAGGCTAAGAAACCTAGCTCAGAAAAGTCGAAAATAACAAACTACACATCCCAAATCATAGGTTTCAGACACTACACACCTATGAAAGACTAAGAAATCCAACTCAGAAAAGCCCGAAATAGTAATTTACATATCCCAAATCATAAGTTTCAGACAGCATTCACCTACGAAATACTAAGAAACCTTAGCTCAGAAAAGTCTGAAATAGTCAACTACTCATCCCAAACTCGAAGTTTCAGACAATATTCACCTAGGAAATACTAAGAATCCTAGCTCTGAAAAGTCCAAAAAGCAAACTACACCTCCCAAATCATAATTTTCTGAAAGGACACACCTATGATAGGCTAAGAAATCTAGCTCAGAAAAGTCAAAAATAGCAAATTAACCATCCCAAATCATAGGTTTCAGTCAACACACACCTACGAATGGCTAAGAAATCCAGCTCAGAAAAGTAAAAAAAATAGCAACCCACACACCCCAACGCAGAGGTTTCAGACACCACACACCTACGAAAGACTAAGAACTCCGGTTATGAAAAGTCGGAAATAGCAAATTACATATCCCAAATCATAGGTTTCAGACAACACTCACCTATGAACGGCTAAGAAACCTAGCTCAGAAAAGTCAAAAATAGCAAACTAGTCATCCCAAACTATAGGTTTCAGACAACAAACACCTATGAAAGGCTAAGAAATCGAGCTCAGAAAAGTCAAAAGTAGCAATCCTCCCATCCCAAATCATAGGTTTCAGACAACACACACCTATGAAAGACTAAGAAATCCAGCTCAGAAAAGTCAAAAATAGCAAACTACATATCCCAAATCATCGGTTTCAGTCAACACACACCAAAGAAAGACTAAGAAACCTAGCTCAGAAAAGTCAAAAATAGCAAACTACTCATCCCAAAATATTGGTTTCAGACAACATTCACCTACGAAATACTAGAAAAACTTAGTTCAGAAAAGCCTGAAATAGCAAACTATACATCCCAAATCATAATTTTCTGACAACGCATAACTATGAAAGGCTAAGAAATCCAGCTCAGAAAAGTCGAAAATAGCAAACTACACATCCCAAATCATAGGTTTCAGACACCACACACCTATGAAAGACTAAGAAATCCAACTCAGAAAAGTCAAAAATAGCAAACTAATCATCCCAAACTATTGGTTTCAGACAACAATCACCTACGAAATACTAGAAAACCTTACTTCAGAAAAGCCTGAAATAGCAAACTATACATCCCAAATCATAATTTTCTGACAACACATACCTATGAAAGGCTAAGAAATTCAGCTCAGAAAGGTCGAAAATAGCACACCACCCATCCCAAATCATAGGTTTCAGACAACACATACCAAAGAAAGACTAAGAAATCCAACTCAGAAAAATCAAAAATAGCAAACTACTCATCCCAAACTATTGGTTTCACACAACATTCACCTACGAAATACTAGAAAACCTTATTTCAGAAAAGCCTGAAATAGCAAACTATACATCCCAAATCATAATTTTCTGACAACGCATACCTATGAAAGGCTAAGAAATCCAGCTCAGAAAAGTCGAAAATAGCAAACTACACATCCCAAATCATAGGTTTCAGACACCACACACCTATGAAAGACTAAGAAATCCAACTCAGAAAAGTCAAAAATAGCAAACTACATATCCCAAATCATAAGTTTCACTCAACACACACCAACGAAAGGCTAAGAAACCTATCTCATAAAAGACTGAAATATCAAAATACTAATCACAAAATATTGGTTTCATACAACATTCACATAGGAAATACTATGAAAACTTAGCTCAGAAAAGCCTGAAGTAGCATACTACACATCCCAAATCATAGGTTTCAGACAACCCACATCAACGAAATACGGGTGCTCGGGGAGAGCCTTTGAGGGTCTGTGGGTCCCTTGAGGGGCGGTGGTCCTTTGGGAGCTCGGGGGGACCTTTGGGGACCGGGGATGTCCTTTGGGGGTCCGGGGGGCAGTTGGGGGTCTGGGGGACATTTGGGGGCCGGGGGAGGGCCTTTGGGGCACAGGGAGGGCCTTTGGGGCACAGGGAGGGCCTTTGGGGGTCCGGGGGGCAGTTGGGGGCCTGGGGGACATTTGGGGACCGGTGGAGGGCCTTTGGGACCCCGTTGGTCCTTTGGGGGCTCGATGGGCCTTTGGGGGGCCCGGGGATGGCCTGTGGGGGTCTGGGTGGGCCTTTGGGGGCGCCGGTGGCCCTTTGGGAGCTTGGGGGCCTTTGAGGACCGGGGGCTTCCTTCGGGGTTGGGGTAGGAGGATTGGAACCCTTTGGGGTTGGGTTAGAGGACCTCACAACACTGTTCAAATGAAACTTGTGTATTATAACGACCACAGAGTTTCACCATTAAATTCTCTTCTAAAATCTCTTTAAAAATCTTCTTTTAAAATGTCTCTATCTGTTTCGCCGAAATAGTTCCATAACCTGTCTAAAACGGTTTCGCCCAAATAATCCCTAAACGCAAATTCAGCGTGTTCCTTTGTTATTGGCATCTCTGCGCTAACGCATTTCAAATTAATAGGAAACCTTTTCGCGCGCTAAAACAATTCATCGCTAAGATGTTTCTTGCCTAATTGTTTCCATGGCCTTTGGTTATTAATATCCTTTGGAGTTCGACCAGTAGAACTGTTCCCGAGGCAAAGACATTAATGATTTGGATCTATTCCTGGAGAAATGTTTCTAGGCGAAAATTTTTAAAGTCTGACAGATGATGTCATTGATTGATTGATTGAGAAAGGGGAAATTAATTTGTTGTTTCTAAGGGGAATTATTGATTCACGATAGGTGAATTGAGGTCGACAGCACAGGTGTTCCAAGGTTTATGCGCATGTGCAACCTTCGTCCCGGAGTTATTACACATAGAAACATCAAATAAATCGACCTTGGAAAAAGAGGTCATTGACACACTTTGATTACGCAATCAATTTCTCAGAAATCCATCTCCCCTAGGGACTCTATGCCCATATTAGGACCATAAACCACGTGGTGTAGTCACGACTGGCACCCCCATCTCTACTCTGACCCCAGGTGCAACTGAACCCCTGTTTACTCAACTCCTGTTTAATTGAACCTTCGTGCAGCCGAACCCTCTAGCAAATCAACTCAATATCCTTGCAACTCAACCAAATGTAGGCGAAAAAGCATCAAAATTGATCTAAAACATATTGCACCAGACAGTTTAAGAAGGTTAGTTCTCCTTTGAAAGCATAGTTGGCTTTGGGAACGAACAAATTTTTATTGTTTAAATTTTTACGGACGAAGAGAAGTCAAATTCGACGAGTTGGTTTTGCTTATCTTCCAATCGTAAAACCCACCATCACAAATCACCATTAATTAATAAATGGATCCCAAAACGAACAGAGATTGCAATAAATAACCTAGTCAAACTCAGAAAAAGCAAAAACTAGCCGAAGTCCTCCCCCGGGCTCCCCCCTGTAGAAAACTCCCCGCGAAAAATGTCCGTATGTTTCCCAGTAACAAATACTATCTGTAAGCAATGGACAAAAAACAAAACTTACAAAGACACTTACAAACTTTCACAATGAGGTTCTCTGATTGTATTTTAGTTAGTTAAGGAGGGAGGGAGATAAATCAAAGTGTACATTTTAATGCCAAAACATTTTAGCTCTCATTGAGCCTTCAGATAAATACGGAATTATTTCTAAGGGAAAGGCGAGGGGAGGGTGGAGGCAGAAATTGATGAACAGTCGCCAAGGCCGTAACCAGGACTTTTGTTTGGAGGGGTTGTTTTTTTAGGGGGAATGGTAGAAAAAACTTTAAAAAACGCATCAAAAATATGAAATTGATATTTAATCCCTCTTGATTTCTGGGAATGTTCCTGGTCTACGCTGTTATTATGAAAGTAAAGAGTAATATTAAACCCAAAAAAGAGCAGAATTTATTCTGTATAGAAAGGGGACTGTCCCTTCCTCTTCCACCTCTCCACCTCATGGTTGCAGAAACTTCGAAGGGTGCTCATTACATCTGAAATTAGGAGTTCTAGTCTTCTTTTTAATAAGTAGAAAGTGATTTGAGTCTAACCATCTGTGAGGGGTACTTTCCACGGGGGGGGGGAGGGTAAACGCCGGCCCCCACTCATTCATACTGAGAACAAACACAAATTAAAATGAATAATCACATCAAACGTAAAGAAAACAAATGTTGTCAAAGGTAAGGTAAATATGTAAGGTAAATCTTTACTAATATTAAATAAAAAAAAAAGTTTTTTTAAACTGAAAGTAAGGAGCAACATTAAAACTTAAAACGAACAGAAATTATTCCGCATTTGAAAGAGGCTGTCACCTCCTCAACACTTCGCTCTTTACGCCAACATTTGACTCTGTCTCACAACTTTATTTTTTTTAACAATAAAAAAATTTAGCGTAAAGAGCGAGGCGTTGAGGAGGGGACGGCCCCTTTCAAATACGGAATAATTTCTGTTCGTTTTAAGTTTTAATGTCGCTCCTCACTTTCAGTTTAAAAAAACTTGTTTTTTATTTAAAATCTGAACGTTTTTGAAATAATGCAGATTTTGATTTTGGCTCGCCGTATATGAATAATTAAAACGAAATTTGCATATTAATTTTACTTTTTTGTGGTTAAATGGCTTTCTCGAAAGTTGTTTAATTTTATTTACGAACTTTTTTATTAGTAATAAATATACGTAACTTACTACTTAACTGACGTAACGAACTTCTATATTCGTATGTTTTTATTACGTATATGAGGGGGTTCGCCCCCTGTCAATACCTCACTCTTAATGCTAAATTTCGAATTTTGTTCCAATTCTTTAAGAATGACCCCTTAATCAGAAAGGCAGTTATTTAGTATAAATAGCTTTTATGAAATGACTAAAAAACTTTAGCGTAAAGAGCGAGGTATTGACTAGGGGGTGAACCCAATCATATACGTAATGATCTCTCTGCGTCTTAAGTTCTGATGTCACTCCTTACTTTCAGTTGAAAAACTTTTTTTAATTTAATTTCTGATCGTTTTTTTAAATAATGCTGGTAAATTTGGTGCCTCCTTCATAGCAATGTCCCTTCCCCATGAAAACTTCCTCCATATAAAGATCCTCCCTCGTAACCCCCGACCCCCCCCCCCCACTGCCAGAAAAAATCCCCCCCGAAAACGTCTGTATAATTCCCAATAACCAATACTATATGTAAACATTGGGCAAAGTTCATAACTTGCAGCCCTTCTCCCGGAGATTAAATCATCCTCAAAGACATAGTTACTATATTTTCGGCCATGCTGAACAAAATGGATATCTCAAAATTTTGATAGGGTGACTTTGGGAAAAAATGAGCGTGGGAGGGGGCCTAGTTGCCTTCCAAATTTTTTGGTCACTTAAAAGGGGCACTAGAACTTTCAATTTCCGTTCAAATGAACCCTCCTGCGATATTCTAGGACCTTTGTGTTGATACCATCACCCCTGGGGAAAAGAAACAGTATTTTTCTGGCGAAAAATACAAAATTCCACATTTTTGCAGATTGGAGCTTGAAACCTCTACATTAGGGTTCTCTGATGCGCTGAATTTGATGGTTTGATTTATATTAAGGTTATATGACTTTTAGGGGGCTCCCCCTTTTTTTCGAAAATAAGGCAAATATTCTCAGGTACGTAACTTTTAAAGGTCAAGACTAAACTTGAAGAGATTTATATATTTGAAATCAGCATAAAAATCCGATTCTTTTGATGTATCTATTGGTATCAAAATTTCGATTTTTTAGAGTTTCGGTTACAATTGAGCCGGATCGCTCTTTACTTAAAGCTCGTTACCACGAACTGTTTGACTACAACTAGTTACAAAAACTTCAACTTTTATTTTTTAACTATCACAAAAAATTAAATAGAAAAAAAACAACACTTTCGCACTGAAGAAAAACCTAGTCCACGTAGCAAATATTAACAAGCCCATTCTTCATCAGGCATCAATATTTAACTCTCCCTCCCCCACCCCGCTCTCTCAACCTCACCGTATCCTTCATGCCCACTCTTACCTCCCCATGCCACCATTCCTCCCCTAGCCACCCTACCACCCATTCAACAAATATCCCCCCAAATAATAATCGTTTAAATTCTTTTTAACCTGAAGGTAATGACCAAGTCAAATTGAAAACGAATTGAAGTTACTACGGAATACAATTATTCACAGGTCCACTACGTTTTTTTTCTCACTATATAGTATTATCAATGCAAATAAATATTATCCTTCATACGAGTATTATTGGTTTTGGCGGTACTGTTTTACTTAATGGTACACACCGCTATAGACTCAATGGAGACCCGTAAAGCGGGTAATTGCTATCTAAATTGATTGCAAAGCGTGGTTTCTCATTGAATCTAAAATATTTAAACTGTTGTTTTTTGGGGCTTAGGGGGGGAAGGTACCTAGGTTAGGTTAAGTAAGGTATTTAATATATGCTATGCTTTACCCCCCCTCCCCCTAATGTGCAAACATATAGCCCAAACTTATATATTCATCCTATTTTTTCTTTTTTTTGATTAGCATAACCGGGTATCTGTCTCTCCTGTTTGACTAGTTTCCTTGATTGAGTCTATAGCGGGGTGTACCATTAAGTAAAACAGTACCCTTTTGACTGCTGAAAGCAAAGCATTTTTGGTTTTCAAACTGTATTTCGCCTAAATTTAATTTTTCATAGGTTAAGTTTTGCAAAGCTTATTTTTTCTCTACAGAAAGAGGCATTTACATAGGAGTTTATTTAGGGACGAGGGAGTTTCGACAGCTAGATAATCTGAAAATGTATAAGATTGTTTGGGAGGACTTGGGCTTGAAGGCCCCTCTCCCCGTGTAGGATATAAGCATTGAACTTGGTGTTTGTTGCATTTTTGCTGGTATTTTTTTTTTTTTTGCATGGGTTTAATTTTGCCGGGTGGATTGATCCGGTATAGGTTGAGTTTTACCAGGTGATTTTACGTGGTTTGAATTTCGCTTGAGATGAGTTCCGCCGGTTGGAATTGCACTGGGTAGTTTTGTATGGGTTGAAATTTGTCCAAGTCTTGCCGAAACGAATTTCACTGGGTTAGATTTTGAGTGAATTAAATTTAATCGTCTTTTTTTGCTTTTTGAACCCAACCCATGGCTAAGGTTTTTGGGTTTGGTTTTGCGCGCACCCTTTTTAGCAGAAGGAAGCTGTTAATTTTATTCAAATAATATTTGTAAAACACTGAGGTACCATGGAAAGATAACTTAACTTAGTGCCTGCTAGGTCGTAAAAAGAGAATCAAGAATTGAGAATACTTAAGCACTTTGATGGTAAAAAAAGGGAGAAGTTACTATGTTAGAATTGGTCTTCTTAACGGCTTGTTATCAAGATCTAGTTTCTCTTCTTTCGCTAGATTATGTTATTGATTAGAGAAATTCCCCGTTTGTCAAATTTTCACCATAGTAATAAGATAGTTTATTTTTTTGCTGAGTCCTGAAAGATCACGTAACAAAATCGAAAAGAACAGGTTCGCTAACCTGTTTCTGGTTTCCATGCCTCGCTCAAAGTGCATGGACTTTTTGTTTCTATGAATTCATTAGTGGTATTCTAATTCAACTTCAGCGCCCATCAATTGAGTAAGTAATACTGAAAGATTCTTGGTGAAACTTTAGGTTACTATGTCATGGTTCTGGACTTACTGATTTTTTTTAACTTAAAAATAGTAGTACTGCCTTTTCATATTTTACTGAAGAAAGAACACTTGCAAACAAACAGGAGAATTCCTTTTCAAGATAGTTTTAACTCATTATTCAATATATGCGTAATTAAAGTGATGTATGTACACAAAGGAACAAAGGATGATCCTTTTTAAGACTGACTGGTTGGAACCCCTCCCACCGGGGAAAGTGAACAACTTTGGCCCGAAAATGTATTTTTTTCCACCTTCTCACAGGCATCGGTGGCACATAAAAAAAAAAAAAAAAACATTGTTGCTTGTATATGGACAGTGCCATATACCGAATTTTTGTTCGGGCAGGGGGTACAAACAACTCTTAAAACGCATTAGAAATTTGTTTATATGTATTTTCGTTACGTTTTTATAAATCGGACAAACAATTGGGGAGGTGGGGGTGGGGTCAAACCCCCTAACCTCCCTGGATACAGACTTGTATTGTTTTTAGCTGATGGGAGCTCCGAAGCATAGTATATTTGTGGGTCAGAAATTTCTAGTTAATGCTTTTTTGGCTCTTTTAGGTCAACGCTGGGGCGTATATTACCCCCCCCCCCTCTATCTGTATGGATGATCATGATTTCTTGCCAATTGCGAATATGACATTTTATTTTATTTGATCAAAGAAAAATCCCCCTTTTATATAAACCACGGTACAAGACTAAAGAGAAGACAGTTAAAAAGAGGTTGAAAACCTTTGTCCTATATTATTGGTAATTCTTTGTAATGCAATGAAAAAAAGACATAAGTATGATTCTAATTTTCATATTAATGAGCCATGCTGTAGTAATCTAAAAAAAAATGCTATTATATTTGATACAAAAGCTAATCACCTGACTGGCGCTAAAATTGGATTGGACTAGGGCTGATTGAGATCTTGTATAAAGTGGATATTGAATGGAACTGTATATGTTCAGTGAAAGTGGTCGTCTCAATGAGCCTTCATATTCAACATTTACCGTCCACATGGCTTCATCTGTTTCTAGTAATTTTAATCGGTTGCGTTATTCTATCTGTTATATTTCTTGTTGAATTTTTGGACGAGTCTGCTGTGGATCATCGTCATAGTTGTCGTAGTTTATCTGCCAAGCGAGTGCATACGAAAACGATTTTGGTGTCTGAAGTGTTAGTTCATACTAGTAGAAAAGACCTTGGAAAGAGGAAGTGCTTGAAGGAACTGTTTCCTTTTAGTGAGCGATTTAAGCAGTGCCATGCATCTCACCAACAGAAAGTCAGGTATTATTCTTGAAAATAATCGCTTCATTGTGATCAGGTCTGCTGTTTCGGGTAAGCCAGTAGGGAAATGCCCCTCCTCCTAAGACTTGAAAAGACAAGAAATATGTGTCACATATAAGGCTATGAAGCCGGTATAGTACGGTATTTAATTTTCTGAAGATTTATTAAAATAGCATCTCGCTGATCGCTGTGGGAGTTTATTTATTTCCACTAAATCTGACCCTCTAAGCGTTAGAGTACTAAATTGCCTAGGATCAGTAGAATAATAGTAATAGTAGTATATTAGTAGTTAGATGAGTCTAAGGATACTGAGTTATGTTTTTGTTACCAATGCAAGAGCCTTAGTGTGCGCCCGAGTTGCCAGTTATTATTAATTATAATTAATCATTGTCATTACTTTCACCTAAAAATGGCTCATACTCGTTAATTCAGCCCAATTCTACCCCTTATTTGCTTTTAGTAAGTAAAAGAACCTAATATTGTCGTAATTTCCGCGCTTGTAGTTTCAAGAATAGCCTAAATGTTTCAATCTACGGTATTTTGATTGCAAATGATAATAAATAATTGATTATAATTACGGATGATGCTTGCTAATTAAACGAAACATATCCAAGAAGTGAAGATAGGTTAATCATAATGAAATATAACCTTCATCTCACCTTTAGTTTATATAATGATGTAATTTGGGCTATATATTTGCATACTAGGGGGTGGGGTGGGGGGTAAAGTATTTGGACAGTGCCCATAACCTAACCCCCCTAATTTGCCAATATATATTCCAAATTATACAAGTCCAATGCGTTTTGTCATTCGTCATTTGTCTTTGTTGCTATGAAACCGTTTTTCTCAAATCTTACATTCAGCAAACTTCTCGACTGTGTTTCGTTTAATTAACAAGTACCTTACGGAGAATTATGTTCTGGAACTCACCCTTAGTTTCTAACAGTTCTTAACATTTTAGCAGTAAATTTTTAATAATCGCCTACCTCTGAAAAATCTGGTCAACAAGAGAAAAGTTTCTTTGAAAATGTGTAACCAATGATACTCTGCATTTTCGACCTCAACAGAGAAGTTTTGGCCTCCCCTCTCCTCAGTTTGTCACAATAATCATGATTTTTAAAATATTAGATTTGATATTCATGAGCAAGATAGTGAGGTTGTCTAGGATTATGAAACGAAAAAAATTGTCAAGAAGAGAAAATGAGGATAATAAGAGCCAATGAAATATCGGCGAGAGCTATGAAAATATTTCTATCGAAACCTTCGCTTGACCATCCTCAGTGCAGAATAAAAATAAAGATAAAAATCCGAAGGGCAATATAAAAATCAAATCTTAAAAACAAACACAAAAGCTTAAATAAGAAGACCCGTTCTAGGTAACAGTGAAAGGGTAACTCAAAACGGTTATCATTTGAGTTGGTTACCCGTTGAAAGGGTTAGCTGGTGAAAGGGTTATCCTTTCACCGTTACCTAGAAAGGGTCTTCTACCTATCAGCCCCATGCCGAATTCGTCTGCCAATGGTGATAATAATGTGGGTGTGCTATCTTTCCCCCAAACGCTACAGCGTCATCTGTGTTTTTCTGAAAAGATATGTACTTTGAACAGTGGGGTATTTATTTTCAAGTCATCGACAAAAAAAGAAAAAGAAGAAGAACAAACACAATAGTAATCATAATTACTGGAAAGAACCAATGACAGTAGATTCATTGTTGGTTTCTCAATGATCTTAATTAGAAAAGAGACTGCTTAAAATATATATTGTTTTCAGTGAAGCGCAATTGAAGTTTTGGCCTTAGAAGATTTAGAGGGGCGGCAGCACCATCCTTATTTATAGTAGTTTCTGTTTGTTTTACGATTCATCTAATCGTCCATACCAGTATCCTTTTATCTTTATGTTTGATAAAATTATTCATCTGAATATCTGTAATATACTATTTCGATAACTCTATTGATATTTTGCTAGCTGTCTCAATGTATTATATGTTATTATGATGTGTCTTTCGATCCACTTCTCCCCCTTCCCCCGAGTCAAAATCTAAAATCCACTTAATCTCTCTCCCCCTCGCACCCAATACACTGAAAGTTTCAAATTAATCCTTCAAGTCTTTCCGGAGACATCGTAGAGAATTTGGAAACTAGGTTGCATATAGCAACTTTTGATTTATTCAGGTACTTTCTTCGTTTCCAGAGTATACCCTTGGGAAACTCAAGGGCTTCTAGCTGATTGGGCAACGAAGACCAAAAATGGCCATCTGTACTACCAAAACTCATATTTGAACAATAGCTACTTTATACAATTTTAGGGTTATTGTCCCTGGGGCTGCTGGAGTGATGTCGACCCCAGATGCATGCATTTAGACCTATGAATGTTTGTGAACAAAATCACTATCTCAAGGTTTTGATCCCGTAACGTGGGCATTAAGAGGGGAGGGGGGTAGCCAAAAATAACTTGGAAATGGAGTATGACCCTCCTTCAAAGACTGTCAGTCCTTAAAAAACGCAGTAGAAATTTAGATTTTGAACTGGCCCTAGGCCGGGTTAGTTTTTTCAATGGGGGGGGGGGCAATGGTTTCTATTTTTCCTCCTGCGTTGGGGTCCACTTCGCCCAGGGACTTAAGGATTTAAGTTTTGAGCCGATCAGTAAACCATTTTAACTCTTTTGTGGGCCCCATTTATTTCAGGCAAAAAACGATATTTGAGGTTCGTCGCCTATGCCTAATCAAAATAATTGAAACCTAAAAAATCTTGTGTTTTATAAACAAAGATTTACAAATCTGAATACATAAAATTTACAATTATCTTCAGAATCAGGAATATCAAGATTTTCTGCAACAACCCTTTGGCTCAATTGGAATTTATAAAGCAATTTAATTTTTGTGGTTTACTGAAAAAAAACGAAAGAAAATCAAGTATATGTGCAGGGGGTTTCAGTTGAAGAGCTGCCCTCTCCTAGATTTTGCCCCTTCAGATTTTGGAAAAATATCTTTCTGAGGGTATTTTTGTGGGATAATGCCTTTCTTTGGTATTTATATTGAAAAAGTCGAAAAAAACACAATTTTGCCGTCCATAGATGTGTGTTTTATACCAAGCATAAGAATAACTATAAATTTTATCTATACGTGCATAGGGCCACTAATTCTGAAATTTTCGGATCGTAGTTTCTAATTCTCCAGATTGAAAACTATGGTCATTAATGGGAGTATGGATACTATTTTAGCGATTGTTTCCTTATTTTTTTCTCTCTTTGGCGGAGTTCTCGGGAATCGCGCATGAGGAGTCCTGGTTAGATATCGGTCGATATGGAACTGTATAAGGTATTTTCTCTATTTGGTTCTTAGTTTCTAAAATCAAGACAGTTACTTAAGTAGTCTTTTTGGCAAAAGAAGCTATTTTGCAAAGGAGTCAAAGTTCGTGTTTTCCGTCCCTAAATTGTGTCCTTACTGTAATTTCTGTAGTTGTTTGTAGCATGTCCTTTAGTCGAGGTGACAGTACTAAGCATCAACATGGACTTTTTGATAATTTCAGCTTTGACTCAGACCTAGTACCATCTAGATTGAATGATATGGAAATGGAGAGACGTAACAGTTTGAAAGCAATATTAAAAAGTGTTGTGTCGCTGACGAAATCCGAAAAAGAAGTATCATTGGAGAATGCTGTAACAAATAACTATAAAGATTTTTCTGATATTGAGTATTTCAGTGAATTACCCATAGCAAGACGTGGTTCACTTTCTCTATCACGGAGTCCAGGTGATAAGACGTTAGAAACCATGCCCACAACTGCAGCAGGATCTTTTGGCTACTATAGTGAGAAAATTGAGGCGGAAAGAAGTAGCTCAGCGCCTCTTACTATCGAAAAAAAATTATCTGTGTTAGATTCGGGTCCTTTAAGAAGTCTTCGGCGCGAGCTACCTAATCCTGAACTTGCTAAATCGAAAAAAGTGAGAGTTCTACCCACACCAAAAGCCAGATCGAGTAGGCTATTACCAGAAACTCCTAGTCAGCGAAGACCAATGTTGTCACAGTTGAAGAGCAGTTCTCACGTATTTTCAGCACGTTTGCAGAGTGAGGATGAAGTTGACACCCCCACTGATTCTCTTCAATTTAAATCTGGACTTAACAAGTCCTCTTATATGAATCGTCAATCGCAAGTGTGTTCAGACGAGCCCAATTTGACGAATGAACTCCGTGATAGGCTCCGTTCTGATTTAAAGTTACGAAGAAAGGATTCACTGACCATGCCTTATGCTGCCCTAAATTCTATGTCGGACGGTCGACTCTTTTCCAGAGATGCTATGATCAGTTCGAATTACACTGAAACTGATAAAAAGGAAACCAAGAGAAGACTGAAAAGTGCAAGCTCGCGTGATGATAATGAAGAAGAGGAAATGCGGAGACGAAAACAAGAAGACGAATCTATAGCTGAGGCTTATGCTCTCTATCAAAAAAGAAAAAGCGAGGCATTTCTAAATAATTTTGATGCAAATGAGCAAAAGGATTCTATTAAGACATGGCAAGAGTCCGAAGAGTTGATTAGGCCAAATAAGCAGTCAAACAGAAATGCAAAATTAACATCAACTCAAAGACCGCTCTCGTTTGGTCCCATAGAAAGTAGCTGCTTAACTAATCACTCTTTTGAAAGTATATTATGTTCTAATGGGCTTGAAGTCAATTCCATATCTGGTTCTCTTAATCCCGCCCTTGTGCCAACTGTAAGTGCGGCAAGACCTTTAACTTGCTCAAGAGAATACAGCCAATATTCATTAAACCGACTGGATTCGGCTCGGAGTCCTGCAAAAACTGTAGAATCTGTTGTAAGTCCTTCAACTTTCAAATCTAATACAGCAAGTTTGGGTTTTAACTCTAATTCCAGATCTGACGTCAATGTTGTAAAATCACCAATTGGGAGGATTATTAATCCAATTGATTCATTTTTGAATCTTGAAAGTTGTCCTGAAAAGCAGTCTCAGTGCAGTAATAATGAAAATATATCAGTTTCATCTACTGTTAAAAGGGATCATTCAGTAAGAATACAACCAAAAGATATATTACAGACAAAAAGTATCGACGCTCGTAATACTGATCATGTAGAAAAACGAGTGTCATTCGTTACTGATGACTGCCAAAAGCCTGTTAGACGGATGAGCAAATCCTGCGACAGCGTCGACCTTGGTTTGCCTAACAATGAAGCATCCCAAGCAGACTCAATGGGAACAGCTCCTATCAAAAAGTCATCGCCTGATACGACATATTTTGACGAATTATTCCCTTCAATTGCAAAGGCTTGTTCTTTGTTTGAGCCTCTTAAAGCTGGAAAAACAATTTACCGGTCCTTAGAAACTGAAGAAATAAGTCATGTTGACCAAATTGATGTCATCCTTCAGTCGCTTGGTCGACGTGGAAGTGAAACTTGGAGTTCGTCACCGAGAAAACCGGCTTGCAGTTGTGATCTCAAAGATCAGCGTAGCCATGGTCATTCAATATCTTGTTCCAGCCTTTCTTTGGGGCGCAGAGGTAGTAAATCAAACCAATCAGAAAAAGGCGACAAGCAAGAATACAAAAACAGAGAAAGAAGGTCTAGTCAAAAATGGATGCATAGACTCAGTGTTCCCAGAATTAGCTTGAAAAGTTTAAAAAGTAAATCTTTCCCCCCTCCTGCTTCCCCAACTCAAGAAAGTGCTTGGAATAATTCTTTTGATAAATCAGAAACTGGATCCTCTGTAGAATCAAGTGATAAAGAAAGTGAAGAAGCTGTTTTTAAACAGTTTCTTCGTGTGAACTGCAATAAAAGAGACAAGCGTGTATCCCCCTCTTGGTTTTTTGGGGCTTCAACTGCAAAACTAGCTGTTCCACTTTTAATTAGCGCGGCAGCCACGCTAACTGGAAGCGTTGTAGGACAAACCCATCAAAGATGTTCACGTTCAAGGCTTCCAACTTCTGAATGGAAGCAAGCGGTCTCTACGAGGTAAGGCTGGATACACTTTCCAATTTAAATTAGATGGATTATTCATTGCTATTTATCAGTCTAAATAGCCGCATTTAAAAAACTTGAAAAACAATCCCGATAGAATTAAAAAAATTTTCCCCTATTTTCAGAATCCTTCCCAGGAAAAACCTCTGATGCCCTACCCCCTAATGAGATAGTGTCTAAACAGCAGACCCTTGGTTATGGATTTTCAGTCATTCTATGTCGAAATGAATGTTTTTCTTATGGCAGGTGTATTTTTAATCCAAAATTTCTCTTTTTTTTCTGAGACGAGGGTTTTTTCTTCGGGCCAATCTTAGAGAAGTGCCTCCCCTGCTTGTCAGTCTTGCGCATGCTTGATGTCGTATATCATTATTGATAATAACAGTTTACGTTTCCTGGATCAATTTTGAAAGTCCCTTTTCACAGCCTTATCCCATCTTATATTTCTTGTTATCCAATATGGGCTCTCAATTTTTTCCTTCTCTTTTTAAGCCCCTTTCTAAAGTTTAGAACAAAGTTAGAAACCTTTTTCAGGAAGCTAATCCTACAG
This sequence comes from Artemia sp. Qi Xiang Cuo, assembly GCF_049724085.1. Taxonomy (NCBI): domain Eukaryota; kingdom Metazoa; phylum Arthropoda; class Branchiopoda; order Anostraca; family Artemiidae; genus Artemia; species Artemia sp. Qi Xiang Cuo. The sequence goes on along the minus strand of NC_142796.1, from coordinate 21,742,579 downwards.
GAAGCTTTTCAGGAAGCTTGATGTTTAACTGCTATATGATATTTCGAGTGAATGTTTTGCTTTTTCTTAGCTTGATGGTGACCTCCTTTGACCCCTTAGTCTTCCGCCGTCCGGTGAGCTTCATACCTATTCATACCTCGTTAGCTTCATACCTCTGATCAAAATGAATATCAGCTTCGTAATACAAATCACGTTCAAAATTCTTTAACTCCCTCCATAAGCTCGAATTTCAATCCTATAGGTGTGACTAATATTGAATGGAATAAGATGCCTGAATCAGCCCCAAGCTGCCATTCGTTTAACTTATTCAAAAAAATACATTTTTTTTGTTTCTTTGTCGTTTTTTTGTTCTTTTTCTTTTTTTTGTGTAGGCTTGATTGGAATCTATTTAATCTATTTAACTTTTTTCTGCTATTTATTTATTTCTTTCCGTTTTTGTGAGTGATATTATAATCTTTATAGTCCTCTTTTTCTTTTTGATTTAGTGCTTAAATGACTTGTATGCTTTACTCCCCTCTTTGCGTGCCTAGGAGCCTTTGGGGGATTAGCACCGTGGGTTCACTGTATTTTTAATTAATCATGGACAAGTCTTATCTGATCTTGTAATTTATATATGATTTACAGTGCTCTTTTTCATAACTCAATTATTTTCTTACTGTACTTGTATGTTGTAGCATGAATGACTTACTTCACTATCATTAAGTTTTGAAACATAAAAACATTTAGAATAGTTTTGGCTCTAGAACTTAATGAGTTTTTAGATTTATCTTTCTCTCTTTTTTTTTTTTTTTTTTTTTTTTTTTTTTTTTTTTTTTTTTTTTTTTGGCGAAACTCTACAAAATATAAATTGTGGAACTCTTTAAGACTCTGTATCTTCTTTAAACAACTAGAAAATGACACATTATGTAATGGCTGATTTTTTCTCAATGCTGTTTCTGGATGTTTCTCAATGCTGTTATGAATACTCTTTTTTTCAAGCATGGACTTAAAAGGGATAAAAGGATAAAGATTTTTGAGATGCAATGCTCGAGCATAGGACATCGGGTCGATATTTCAGTTGCTGAGTCCTTTTTTACTGGGACAGATAGCAAGTGTGTCGCCCATCCTTGTGGCAGCAGGAATCGAACCCCGGGCTCCGTATTGTCAAAGTACGAACTTTTTACACGCTTTAATCCCATATGCGATGGATGAGCATGAGTTCTGACCTTGAAAGATTTTGATGAACTAAGATTCGTCTTTGCAAAAGAATCGTAGTTTTGATTGGCTGGAGTTATGACAAAGTCCGCCATGGTATAGTGAAGTGGTTTTTCTGCCCTATGTGAAATGGTGCTCTCTGAAGAACAAGGAGCTTTAAAATCATGCTTTGATAGACTGCTCTTGATTCATATTTTAACCAGATATTCTCTATTCTATGTTGAGTTTCTCTCTAAAGTGAACTTCATTCTTAAGTAGGCACTGTCTGGCTCAGGGCACTATATGAATCTAAGGGTAAGACCAAGGCTGATGGCAACTTCTTCAAAATCTGTTTGGCTAAATCTATAAAAAAATAACAAAACATGAAACAGATCCTTTTAGTCTTTTCTTGAAATTTTAGTTTTCTGTATGTTTTTGTGAGCTTTTTGAAATGGTTCAGAATCTAATTTTATCTTCACTAGAACTTTTTTTTCATGAACTGCAATTTCCTGACAAATTGTGAAACTTTGACTTTTGTAATCTAAAGAAAGGGCATCACTAAATGACATGTTTTTCTTAAAACTTCGCTATTTGTCCAACTGTTCTCTCTCTTCATGGCGTGCAAAAGCAGCTGTGAACTGAAGTATGAATGCTGTTTACAGCAACTAGTACGTTCGAACCCTGATTTACGGTAGTTGATATCCAGTAGTGTTCTCGAAGTTTCCGACTTCCTTTAAATGTGACTAGGAACTAACTTTTTGCTGCATTAAAAAATTGCATAAAGTATACTAAAGTACTAGCAGAGCTCCAGGACAAGCGCATAGGGTAGTTGCGTTTCTCTACAGATGGTTCGCGAAAACAATAAGGTTTTGGGCGGAAAGCTGACGGGTTTAATAAAACGCTCTGGACAACGCTGCATAGGGATTCTCTTGGACCGTTTTATTTTAGCGTTAAATCACTCAATTGACTCCTAATTTTTGAATTTGGCCCGGGTATTTCCTGAAATTAGGGATTTACACCAGATAGGGCAATATATTTTGGTCACTTTCCGACGGATAATTTGGGCATTACAATCATTTCGTTTATAGGACAGAACGCGATTCCCACCCATACCAAAAAATATATGCACATGCTCTTAAGTAAAACAATGAATAGTATTGTTTCCGTTAAAAGTATGGGTACTTGTCGGTTACTGAAACACACCCAAGAAGTGAAGTTAGGTTAATTCTAATTAGATATAACCAAACATGATGATAAAATAATAATTTAGAAACAAAATTATGGAAACATAACCCATCCTAACCTAACTCCACCCCATCCCCCTAATGTGGAAATATATAGCCTAAATTATGCAAGTTCAATGCATTCTGTCTAAGTCCAATGCATTGTATCATCCGTCACTTGTTTTTGTAGCTATGAAACCGGTTTTCTGAGATATAACCTTAGCGTAATTCGTGAATGTGTTTCCAAAACCGACAAGTACTAAATTGTGTTTCTAAGATAATTTTAATTCTGCGCTTAAATATCTTCACGTCGTGATTGGCAAATGAAGAAAAAGGAAAACGAAGAAAAAGTACTTAATGTACTTAAAAAGTACTATGTATTAAGCAATTTTAGCTGATTACAGTCAGTCAAAGTAGGTGGAATATTGACTCAAATCAACCGGTCAAAGGAGATACGTCTCAATTTTTCTCTGTAACGATTTACAAGCAGCATTTTCGAACCAACCAGCCAGACCGTTTGAATTTTACTTTTCTTTTGTAATCGTCTTTGTGAGTCCCTTTGTAATTGCCTTGTAACGACCTATCTTCTTCAGTATATACTTACGCAAAAATCAATCCTTATAACCATGAGAGAAAGACTCTGTAATATAAATAGCTTTTTTTACTTGTTAAGTTTTTTTTTACTGTCTAAAGAGCGGATGAAAATTGATGAATGATTTCGTTATATTTCTTAGTTTTTGATGTCGGTCGGTAAAAATAAACTTTGGCTTAGAGTAAAACTTCAGGAGATACTAGCTAGTTCTTCCAAGAATTGTGTACTAGTAAGTTCCTATAGTCTCCGGATACTAAATTGTTACTTAAATTGTGAAAATGTGATAAGTTTTGATGAAAAATCAGTCATGTTCGTTCTCCTTAGTTTAGTGGAATCTCTTATTGTGGTCTCTGTGCGTTCAATCCTTCAATTTATAAGGAAATTTTCTAATTGCATAATGAACAGAAATAAATATGGCTTAGAAAAAGGTGCGTTGTTTCAGAAAGGGACCAAGAATGCAGTTTTTAAACGCAGGAAACGTAAATATTACGGAGTAAAAAATTTTGAGGAATCGTTTGCGGAAAATTATGCAGTTCAGTTAAACACTAGTGTGAATACTATTATATCTGGTCGAATGTCGTCATATCTTTTTCAAAGAAATATAAGTTGTGTTGGGTGTACCCACCCGAAAATATGGTTTGTGGATGATACAAATACTTTTGTGCAAGACGTTAGATGCCTCTTAAATTCAAACGTGTTTGGTGTACGACTTAACATGGATGCATTGATTAAGACAATTGCTTTCGATTTGATTTCGATTCCTCGATTTTTTATATCCCACTTTTTGCCTCCTATATCAAATGATTTGATGCATATTATAAGCGATTCACGGATCGAAATGGCTACACTTCTGTTTGATTCCAATGTTCGTGTATGCGGTAAATTTGGCGCTTGTGTTAAAGTCGCGTTACATTCTAATTCCTCTTCTGTGGATACATCGTTTAATATATGTGGAAAAGAAGATAGCTCTTCTAAAGTTGAAATTGTTGATGGCCACGCGCTCACTAGGTGTATATTTCCGAAGAAATACGTTAATTTTTTTAAACAAAATCCCCAAAAATTGCTTACTCACAGATCATACAGTTCTCAAAGAAGTCGTACATACCTGCCTATTCCCGATCATTGTAATTCTCATCGAGCTAAAAGATCTGTTAGCTCCTTCGGAAATTTTGCAATCGGGAAAACGCGTGACGTGTTTTCAAGTTTTTTGCCAACTGGAATAGGAATTCTTGACCTATTGCCAGACACATGTGACAGTCGAGGTCGAGATGTGTCGTCAGACAGCTTTTATGAGTGTACTATCATTGAAGAGGGAACAAGTGGGGATGGAGATGATACAGATAACGATAGCTTTGAAACATGTCTAACAGATACAGAAGTGGTGGATGATTGGGATTCTGACCTTTCAAATGAGATTGTAAGGGGAATTTACGACTGCAATGAAAATGGGTAAATCATTTGATACTATTTGCTAATAGAGATGATCTTCTTTTAAAAAAAGGAGCAATGGGGGAAATTCTTCTTTGAGGACTCTTCAGTATATGCTTGAATATATGTGGACGATAAAAAGGGGAGCAATGGGCAAACATTTTCTTAGAGGACCAAGACTGTATAAGCAGCCTGTTTTAATCGCTTTTATAGAAGTAATTTTTATATGGACATATAAGGAACATATATGTTATATTTTATATAACATACAATGAATATATAAGAAATATTCAAGTACCAAAGACATTAAAATTAAAATGTTTTTTGCCCTCTGGCTCCATCTTCGGTCTATACATAGGCCTACATGAAAACCGGGATTTTCTACAGTTTTTCTTTTTGTTTTTATGCAACTATTAAGATTTTTTCGTTGCGTAAATTTTCTTTCTTTATTGTCACACTGAATCGTGAAAAGAAACAAGTGGGAGCTTTTCTTGTTTACAGACAAGCCCAACCAAACGGCTATAACACCCAATTTGTCTGCATCTGATCGTCGAGCAATACAACAATTAAAATGGCTTTTGGTAGAATATGGGCTAATGGGAATAAGCAAAAATTAAGTAATAAAAGTGGTATTTTGAAATAAAAAAGAAAATAAGGATTCTATTGATATGTCAATAAAAGGAAGTTTGATAACAATTAATACATCAAAAGAGTTTACTTTTTATGCTGATTCCAAACATATAACATTAAGTTTATAGTTACCTATCAGAAGCTACGAGCCTGAGAAGATTTGTCTGGATTTTGAGAAAAGGCCCCCCCTAAAAAAAGAAGTCAAGCAATTTTATTGAAAATCACACAATTAGATTCTGCATATCAGAGAACTCTACTGTAGTGGCTTCAAGCTCCTATCTACAAAAGTGTGGAGTTTTGTATCTTTGTCCATAAGAAAGGTCACGGATGCGTGTTTTTTATTTTTACTCTCGGGAGTAATCGTATCGAACCAATGGTCTTAGAAGTTCAGGAGAGGGTTCATATGAACGGAAATTAAAAGTTCTAGTTCCAAAAAGAATGAAGGGCAACTAGCCCCCACCCAACGCTGCTTTTTTCCCCTAAGATATCGGATCAAAATTTTGGGATATACAATTTTTTTGCATATTTGAAAGATCCAATAACTAACCCCCACAACCCCTGGGAAAAGGGCTGTAAGTTATGCAATTTGTAAATTGTTTACATTTAGTATTTGTTATCGGGAAATTTTACAGACAATTTTTGGGGGGTGTGGCGTTGTTTTTTTCGGGATGGGATTTTCCACGGGTAGAATTTTACCTGGGGAGGAAGTTTACAGGGGGGGATTTTCAAGATGAAATCTTATACGGAGAGACTTGCCAGAATTTATAAACGGAATTATTTTGATTTGTCTTAATTTTTCTTTGGCTGCTAAATTTAACATGCAGAGAGAATGAGAATGCTCTGGGGTAATTGTTCGGGAGGAAATTGTCGATGGAGATTTTTCCGTCGGAGGATTTTTCGCCGGAAAAATTTTCTATGGGGGAATTTTCCATGGGAGAAACTTGGGAGGGGCATTTTCCGGGGAAAAGTTTCTATTTTACATAAGGGGATTGTGCTTGGGGTAAATTTATGTGGAAGGATTTTTTGTTGGGGGGGGATGGATTCCCTGGTACATTTGAAAAGCAATAAGAAATCAAATAAAAAAACATTTTTTAAAAAATTAAAAGTAAGGAGCAAGATCAAAACTGAAAATAAACAGAAATTGTTCGGTATATGATGGGCCCTCTTGAATTCCTCGCTCTTTTCGCTGAAATTTAGCTCTTGTCCCAATTCCTTTAGGAAAAACTTTTGAAACACAAGAACCGTTTATCGCTTAACTGAAATAAGAAGCTTTTTTAAAGTTCTAAAAAACGTGTAACGATAGAGGGATTGAAGAGAGGACAGACTCTGTCATATACGGAATAATTTCTGTTTGTTTCAAATTTTAATCTTGCTCCTTACCTTCAGTTTAAAAAAACCTTTTTTTATTATTTAATTACAGAATAAGATAGCCTAATTGGTCTTTCTAAAAAGGCGTTTTTGTCGGCAAGTCAATTAAATAATAGTTTGAAGTGTTTTTTTTAAAATAATTTTAATAATGCGCATATTAATGTATAGTTTAGATTTATGGCAGTGTTTGTGTTTCGCTGCAGCAGTTAAGAAAGTTATAGTTTCTTGAGATCCATGATGATATTTTTTCTCGCTCATTTTCTACTGATTTTTACATATTTTCTTATTTTCAAACTCAGCACCCGCTGCACATAGAGGTGTTTTCATTAAAAATAAGTTCGCGGGTTTCCCTAATTTTTTAAAGCGTATATGGTTGTGTAAGTTTACACTTATCCTATTTAAAGAATCGCATCTCAAATTTAGTGCCTTGGTACTTTCATAAAAGGAGGTATTTGAAATACTGAAAATTCTAAGTTTTTGTTATTCAAAATCGCGGGATATTAATGTGTTCCATTTCTAAACTTTACTGAGAACGGACTATTGCTAATACAGTCCAAATCAAAGAGTATGGGTAACTTATAAGTGTGGGAAGCGGCGCCAGTGTCGACAAACAAACTATCAAGCCATCCAACGTTTGGCGACACTTAACATTTATCGGTGTAATAATAAGAATAATTAAATTAATTAGTGTAATTCGTTAAATTAGGGCACAAATATAAGTGTCTAATCTCAGTTCCAAAAAAGTGCTAAGGGTTGCCCAACCCTAGATGGGGTTGATGGCGTTTTTGTCGACACTAGCGCCAGTTCTCACTCTTATGAGTTACCCTTTCTCTTTAGTCAAAATAATAAATCATTTTGTAATTTGTTGTCTTCAAAATGTCCCCAGCTATGGAGATTTCCTTTTCTGCTTTATGGGAATACGTTTTGCTTTTAGTCGTTTGTTATAAGGGGAGAATTAATTTTAGTGCCCGGACATGGAAGACTTTAAGGAATATGGTTTTCATTTATTTATATTGACAATTAATACCAAGAAAAGTGACAATGGGACATAATTTGAGTAAAAATCGTAGCGAGGACAATTTTATATCTTGTCAATTGTACATTATGGTACATGATTTTCTGAGAGGAGAATGTCAAGGTGAGGGAGAGTTACTTTCTTATTCGAGGTAATTTCTGCCTCTTTTATGCTTAACTCTCGATGTTAACTATTGATCCGTTTTTATTTAATTGAGAACACTAGCTGATTTATTGGATGTGCCATTCTGAATTTTCAAAGTCAATTTATGTCTTTTTATAGTTTGAGCTTAATGTTTTACTCCACCAACTGATGGCATTTAAGAAAGCATAAGTGTCTTTTTTCGGCCTTCTTGTTAATTGGGTTTAACGCACGATATGCTAAAGTTCGTATTTTGTTCCAATTCTGTAAGAATGACCCCTGAATCACAAAGACCGTTTAATTAGAATAAATAGCTCTTCTGAAAGTACTAAAAAAACTTTAGCTTAAAGAGCGAGGTATTGAATAGGGGACCAACCCCCTAACATACGTAATAATTTCTGTTCGTTAAATTTTAATGTTGCTCCTTACTTTCAGTTGAAAAAACTTGTTTTTTTTGTCTAATTTCTGATCGTTTTTTAAATAATGCTGAAAAATCTGGCGCCTCATTCATAGCAATGTCGCTTCCCCCATGAAAAATTCCTCCATGGGAAGATCCTCCCACGTAACCCTCTCCCTCCCTCTCCAGAAAAAATCCCCCCTGAAAACGTCTTCCCAAAACCAATACTATATGTAAACAATGGGCAAAGTTCATAACTTGCAGTCCTTCCCCCGTGGACTGTGGGGGATTAAATCATCCTCAAAGACATAGTTATTAGATTTTTCGACTATGTTGAACAAAATGGTCATCTCAAAATTTTGATTGGGTGACTCTGGGAAAAAAATGAGCATGGGAGGGGGCCTAGTTTCCCTCCAATTTTTTCGTTAGTTAAGAAGAGAACTACAACTTTTAATTTCCTTTTGAATGAGCCCTCTCGCTATATTCTAGGACCACTAGGTTGATACTATCACTCCTGAAAAAAACAAATAAATACGCATCCGTGATATATCTTCTAACAAAAATACAAAATTCCACATTTTTTTAGATAGAAGCTTGAAACCTCTACAGTACGGTTCTCTGTTATGCTGAATCGCATGGTGTGATTTTCAACTTATATATTTGAAATCAGCATAAAAGTCCGATTCCTTTGATGTTGCTACAGGTATCAAAATTCCGTTTTTTAAGAGTTTCGGTTACTATTGAGCCGGGTCGCTCCTTACTTACAGTTCGTTACCACGAACTGTTTGAAATACTCCTTTTATTTAGCTTCAGTGAACATAAAAACTTCTTGAAAATACGTAGCACCTTCTTATTTTATATGTATATATCTGTATTGCAATATTAGCCTCAGATTTGTAATCGGACAATCTTATAAAGCCTTTAATGTCAACCTTGGTGAGAATTAGGTATTATATTTGAAATTTTTTTGCTTGGGTTTATTTTGGGCAATCAAACTGCTATCTTAATGGTTTCTAATGATTGCTGGGGCTGATAATAAATATTTTTTGAGTAGTATAAAAAAAATTAATACAATATGGTACATATCGCTCTTTACTAAGTCAGTGCTATTGTGTTTGCTGTTATGGGGTTTTGATCCCGTAATGAATTCTCTTCATCTCGTTATAAAATACTCTCTCCTTACAGTTTATAAATGACCGGATAAACGGAACATTTGTGTCTCGTAATATAAAAGTTCTATCGAGGGAATTTCCTTCGTTGCCTCGCACTGCAAAGAAAATATTCCACATGATCAGTTCCAAAGCATTTTCCATCGTTAGAAAGGACGTTTGGGTCATTATCTTTCGCGTTCAATTAGGGCTTCAGAAAGGTCTAAAGTCATTTCGGAGAAGGGGAGGGGGTCAATGATAGAAATAGATGTTGTATTGTAGGATCCATCAAACCTAACCCTTGAATGCACATATGGCCCCCATCAGCTTTTGCTTCTGAAAGACGAGGGATTTCGCTCTGTCATATAGAGTGAAATATTATTTTTCGAGCTGGTGAATTTGTTCTTTTTAATTTTTCTAAATACAATTCTCATCTATAAAAGTTGGAAAAAATGACACAAGCCATTGTTATTTTATCCTGTATTATGGATAAAATAAGCCATTGTTATTTTATCCTGTATTATGGATAAAATAAGCCGTTGTTATTTTATCCTGTATTATGGATAAAATAAGCCATTGTTATTTTATCCTGTGTTATTTTATCCTGTGCTATCCAATGAAGTACGTATAGAGGAAGCTAAATTCAACACAACAAGTATTTTTTGGGCTTTCCACCTTATCTCGGTACGGACCACCAAAAGTTTTAGCTTCCTCTATAGAAACGCTCATGAGTTGTGCGTGTGGGAAATACAGAGGCCTCTGATATCTAAAGAAAGGAAAGGTAAGGAGCAGGAAAAGGCACTATATTATTCAAAAACTTATGGCGTATGTGTACCGCGCATTCATTACTATAATTGTCGTAAAGCCGAATACCCGTCGCTAAAAAATGGATATTTTTAATTGTAAATAAGCATGCCCATTTTCTCGTTTTAAGCATATGCACAAAATAATGATAAAAGAGAGATAAAGTTATTCGTAATAAGATTTAAATAAAATTTGTGTTATAAATGATGTTAAATTATTCCTGCTGAGATTACATATCGTCGTAATTTGGTTCTGTATTAAGTATTTAGTATGTATATATAACTATATTCATATAACAATTAAAATTTTTAATTTTAATCTGAGTTTAAATAAATCAACTACGAAAAAAATGACTAAAAAAAGGAAACAGACACCTAAATATGCCATTTATGAGCCAAATTGGAACATAAAATGAAACACTAAAATGCTTAGCACGCAAAATAGAATTCATAAACAGATTATAAACATGTCTTTTATGCAATAAAATATTTAAATCAAAAGCGAAGTTAAAATAATAGTAATTCAGATTTAAACCTAGATCGAACCTAAGACGTACGTATTGGACGTTCAAATAATACATGCTCTACTGTTTCTTCAATACCGCATAAACAATTTGGAGAATTTTAGTTGATTTATTTTAGCGAGGTACTCTTTTGTAAGTTTGAACGCTCAGTATTTTTATTCATTCACGCGGTTCTATATCCAATACCCCGTTCCTAGCACGGAACAGGAATATGTCCCCACAAAACTTCGGTGCAACGCTTACCCAAAACAAACTCTACTCGCACCCTTGAGGGTACATATGTCTTGCTTTGGGAAACGCTGCTCGGGAAGATAATTAAATTTAGTGTTTAGTTCAAGAGGCAATTTTGACACTATTATTTAGAACGTGATTTGGTGGGAAAAATTCCGTATAACGAATACTACGTTCGAAAATTAAAATTTAAAATATTGGTCAAAAAATGGATCTATCTATCTTTTTTGTACTTTTTATATGTACATTTTTTTTTGCATTTTTATACTTGTTATGAAGTTTGAAAGGGTTTTTAAATTTTTCTTTATAGTCGAATGTCCAATTTTCAAATTTCCTGGGCAAGTAGTAAATTTACGCGAATGAGCAGTAAAATTTTTTTTGATAATTAGTAATTCTGTTTCGGCGAACTTTTTATGCTGATTCCAAACATATAACATTAAGTTTATAGTTACCTATCAGAAGCTACGAGCCTGAGAATATTTGTCTGGATTTTGAAAAAGAGGACCCCCCCTAAAAAAAGAAGTCAAGCAATTTTATTGAAAATCACACAATTAGATTCTGCATATCAGAGAACTCTACTGTAGTGGCTTCAAGCTCCTATATACAAAAGTGTGGAGTGTTGTATCTTTGTCCATAAGAAATGTCACGGATGCGTGTTTTTTATTTTTACTCCCGGGAATAATCGTATCGAACCAATGGTCTTAGAAGTTCGGGAGAGGGTTCATATGAACGTAAATTAAAAGTGCCAAAAAGAATGAAGGGCAACTAGCCCCCACCCAACGCTGCTTTTTCCCCTAAGATATCGGATCAAAATTTTGGGATATACAATTTTTTTTTGTATATTTGAAAGATCCAATAACTAACCCCCACAACCCCCCAAGGTATCAAAATTCCTTTTTTTAAAGTTTCGGTTACTATTGAGCCGGGTGGCTCCTTACTTACAGTTCGTTACCACGAACTGTTTGAAATACTCCTTTTATTTAGCTTCAGTGAACATAAAAACTTCTTGAAAATATGTAGCATTCTGGATTTTATTTTCGAGGGGTGGGGGGGGGGGGGTAAAATAAAAATAGCAAAATTAGGTGAATTAGATTATAATTAGAAAATAATGGGAGACATCGTTGAAGCCGTGGGATTTCGGGGGAATGGAATCCCCCCCCCCACTTGAAGATACCTTCACCGTATACACTGGATGTTTAACGCAGAACAGTTTCAGTTTTAGCATGTCTTTAAAGAAATGAGAACTTAATGCAGGTATATTTTTCTAAATCTTTTCATGCCTTTCTCTAGAAAAATGTCATTTTCCATTGAAAATATCATATTCATAGGAAAAATGTGACACTGATAATTCTGACTCGGAGGATTATTCTATCAAACTGACTTGGTGTCTGTTGTTGACTTCGTGGAATGGTGTCTGTTGTTAGATGGCTAAATGAATTCTACTATAATAGCTATACCATAATCTTGGGAGAAACGTTCAATGAAACATCGCTTTATTTTTCCTAAAGCTGTACTCCTTCTGCTCAGTAAATGATTAAATATTCAAATTTGACTCATCAAAATGTGAGATTGCTATTTGTTCATAGGAATTTTTTTTTAACGATAAAAACGAGGTTATTAGCCGTATCACACCGCTTTAGAAAACAACGCCAGTTGTGTATTTTTTTTTCCACGTAGAAAACACTTAAATTGCCTTAAACTAAAATTGTCTAACAACTTGTATTGTTTTCTAGAGAAAATAGAGCGTCAATATCTGTTCCAACTGAGGATGAAGAAGAAGAAATTTTTGAGTCTGATGACGATGAGCAAGAAGATTCTAAGGATTATTGCAAAGGTGAGTTTTTGTATGACTACCTGATTTTGTGGTTAAAAAGGTATTTTCTAACTCCCTACATCTTATTGAAGGTCACTACAGGCCCTTATGAGAGACAAACGAATTAATTTCTAATTATAGTTACACTATTCATTATGTGAATCATTGAGCAAAATGACAAATTATAAGGATAGTTGTGTATAGTTTTAGAAAAAGGAATTTGAAAATTTTGATTGAAATTTTCCTTTCTCATCGCTTACAAACTTAATTTCCGTCATTTTAAGTTTTAGGCTAGTCTTGTCATGAGATAGCAAGATGCAAGCTGGCCCATTAAATTTTTAAAATGAGAAGTTCTCGATTTGAAGGAATTCATACACCTGGTTTTCACTATATTGTACCAATTATGAGTGGAAAGATGCTGAGGATTTTTGCTTTCTCTCTTTACGCTAAAGTTTTTTTATGGTTTTGAAAAACAAAGTTGTGAGAGAGTCAAACATTAGCGTAAAGAGCGATGGGTTGAGGAGGGGGCAGCCCCTTTCATATACGGAATAATTTCTGTTTTTTTTAAGTTATAATGTCATTCCATACTTTCAATTAGAAAAACTTGTTTTTTTTATTTAATTTCTGAACGTTTTTGAGTTAATGCAGCTTTTATTGTGGCTCATCATACATGAATAATCAAAACAAAATTTGCATATTAATTTTACTTTTTTTTTACTAAATGGCTTTCTCGAAATTTCGTTCGGGCGGAACTTACGAATTAACTTACGTAACGAGCTTATATATTCGTATATTTTTATTACGTATATTAGGTGCTTCGCCCCCCAGTCAGTACCCCGCTCTTTATGCTAAATTCAAATTTTTTTCCAATTCTTTAAGAATGACCCCTTAATCACAAAGGCCGTTAATTAGAATAAATAGCTCTGATGAAAGTACAAAAAAACTTTAGCGTAAAGAGCGAGGTAATGACTAGGGGGCGAACCCAATCATATACGTATTAATTTCTGTTGGTTTTAAATTTTGATGTTGTTCCTTACTTTCAGTTGAAAAATTGTTTTTTTTTATTGTTTAATTTCTGATCTTTTTTCAAATAATGCTGGGAAATCCGGCGCCCTCTTCATAGCAATGTCCCTTCCCCCATGAAAAATTCCTACATGGAAAGAACCTCCTAAGTAACACTAGAACTTCCCGCGATATTCTAGGACCACTGGTTTGGTACGATCACTTCTGGAAAAAAAAAAAAAAAAAAAAAACAAATAAACACGCATCCGTTATCCCTCTTCTGGCCAAACAAAAAAAAAATTCCACATTTTGACTTCCTGGAGCATGAAACCTCTAAAATAGAGCCCTCGGTAACAATACATATAATTATGTAAGTTTCAGTACAGCTCTATTACCTTTAGGGGTTGTTTCTCCCTTTTTTCGAAAATTAGGTAATTATTCTCTGGCGCATACCATTTGATGGATAACATTAAACTTGATGAAACTTATATATTTGAAATCAGCATAAAAATATATTCTGTTGATGCATCTATTGGTCTCAAAATCCCGGTTTCAAGAGCTTTGGCCACTATTCACCCGAGTCACTCCTTACTTACAGTTCGTTACTACGAACTGTTTGAAAATGCTCAGCCAGTGCTTCGCGAGTAGACTTCAGATCGGAATTGATCGGCAGTCCATATGTGTAGAACGTTCCTTCATTGTATATTTGTAGTGCGTGGTTTGAAAGAATGTACATTGCTCTTTTTCATTATATTATACGAATTAAATGATGGAAAATTGTTCAAAATTTATGCTTTTTAAATATTTTGATTTTTTATGCAATTAAATGCGATGGATTTGTTCAAGAGGATTAAATTTGTGAAGAAGAAGCTTAACTACGACCAGCTTATGGCTGTGTTCTATGTCTATGTGTCTTTATTCTTCCAAATAGTTACTTTTTCTTATTGGGTGTTGGATCTTTTAAGGATCTTATTTTTACTTAAGACATAGTCGATGCTTCCAAGAAGGACACATTTGTGCTCTTTGGACAGATTTTCAAAAATGTGTCAAATTGCAAATTACTCTCGTACGAGAAAATTCACCTAACGCTTAAGATGCAAATAAAATATCCATCTGTCCACTCTAGGATGAGAAAATTTCAGTAGGAGATTCGAAAAAAATATTTCCGCTCTAAATGCATATGGCAATACGTGTGTTTTGTAAATTGTCACGTTAAGCGAGCAAAAAGAAACAACCTAATTTTATAAAGGGACGTTTTGTTGTTGTAGTTGTTGCAAAAACAACCTTGTAATTCTGTTTTGCGCTGTTTACGCCCGGCCTGGTAATGCTGTCGGTTGGACCCAAAGAGTGTTACACTTTCATCTACAGAGGGAAACACTAATTGCCGATTCAAAGCAAAGATATTTTTTCAAATTCACTTTTTGGAGAGCGAAAAACCCTTATCAGAATGAAAGTCATATTGAACGCAATAGCTTTTAATTAGCAAAGAACCATATACCTCCAATGTATTATTTTATATTTTTAAAGTTCATCTTATTGAATAGATGGCTGCAGGAAGTTGAGAAATGACTCATTCGATAGGAAATTCTGAGCCCGAATGTCTCTTTTAAGGATTAACAACCTTTGAAGGGCAAACTGATACTCCTCCAACGCCTAATCCGTCCCTGGGTACCCCTGCATGCTACCATACAAAAATTTCAAAATAGCCATTTGAATCGACATAGTAAGAAAAAATCGTCGGGAGTGGGGGGGGTAATCCCCCACTTCTATTAATTGACGTTTTAAAGTTTTACTTAGCTATGGCATTTTCTAAACCTTAGAACGAAGTAAATTTCTGTTTAAAATAGTAAAACTAAATCAATAAAATTGTATCTTCCAACTATATTTGTTTCCAGAAATTGTTAGTTTTTCCATAAAAAAAACTTATTAGTATTAAAAATTTGTTTTGCTACAAAGAAAAATACTGGTCAAGATAGATATAGTTTTCAGCAAAGTACGAATGACACTCTTGTCTTGAAGGGGTTTTAAGGGTGGCTGCAGCTGAACTCCAATTTGTGGTAGTCTCTGTTAGTCTCAAGTTTGTCTTCATGTTTAATTCTAATCTCTGTTCGTTTTTAAGTTTGATTTATTGTCTAGCTATTTCTGCTCGTTTAAGGTTTGAATATCGATTTTTAATTAGCTTTAAAGCGTTTCTTGAATTGAAATATAGATTCACAGATAAAAATAATAATGAATGTCCATGTAGTAATAAAAAACTAAATAAATGAGATTGGAGTGTACAACTTTGATTGAGACTGAAGGTCAATTAAAACTGATCTTTGATGGGTTTTATTTGCTTGGTAAAAGTATGGCACCATGGGTACGAAGTTTTTTGGCTGAATGACCTTGAAACCAGTGACCTTTTAACCATTAAATCAGTCCTCTTGGTTGTTGGAGAAAATTTTTAAATACTTATTGGTATAAAATATGGTTGAACACGGATTCTGAAAGACCTGAACATGTCTACTCAAAACTATAATCTACACAACCCGTATCCAACTACTTCCTGGGTATAGGGTGGCCTGAAAATAGGGCTTTGGATGAAAAGATATATTAAGCTCTGATTGGCTAAAATTGTTACCTGGTTTTATGTTCTTTCGACACAAAATAAAGTCCACCCCCTAGTCACTGCAAATTGTTTGCTTCACTCTCTTCCAATTATATACTAGTGTATCTTCATTTTCTTTTTCTTTGCTGTTTTCTGAATTCTCTTTCTGAATTTGGCTGAATTCCAGAGAATGTGAGAGTTTTCTTTTTTTAAGGTGGATATCATCCTGTGAATATTGGAGACGTTTTTCATTGCCGGTATAACGTTTTACGCAAACTTGGATGGGGTCACTTCAGTACAGTCTGGCTCTGCTGGGATATGAAGTAAGCCCCTTTTATATTTGGTTTTCTTTTTTCATTTCATTGCGAATAATGTTTTTTTTTTCTTCGAGGTTACCAATTTCTTTTAATGAAATCTCCACTTCTGCCCAAACACGGGCAAATTTAGTGCCCATTTCCTTAAGCTACATGTTAACTAGAGGTGGATTTTCTGGAATTAACGTATGTTACACATTTTAGGAATTCTAGGAACATAGAAAGTGGTAACCTTAGACAGGTAAAATACAGGCTGAGATACTGTCCAGACGTTTACCCCCCCCCCCCGGAAAGCACCGCCTGCGGAAAATACCCCCACCCCCGGAAAATACCCCCGTGGAAAATAAGACTAATTTTGTTTGAGTTTTTTTCCATAGGGAGAAGGAATTTTGGTACTTGTGTATTATGCGCTACTCACTCAAGTTTACGCTGTGTAAAATCACTCGTTACTATAGAAATAAATTTGGACTATAGATTTGCATATTAGGGGGGGGGGGTGTATAGCGGGTTTGCATGCAAAATGTGTTTGGTACGAGTATTCAGCATATTAGATAGATAGATAGAAAAGGGTATTTTAAAGCCAAATATACGACCATGAACACAGTAAAATAACATACATGAAAGGCACAAATAACATAAACTTTGATCAGCGATCATCATAAAATAATTAAATGAAACACTACATTAACCTATTAATAGTACTTAATACTTCGAAAAAAGGTCATTGAAAAAAAACACACTTAACACTTGGAAAAAACACTTAAATGAAACATTTCATTTGCTTCATACTGGGATTTATTTTTTTTTTTTATTTTTTTTTTTTAACAAAATTTCCAGATACCTCGCTATTATTCTGCAATTTTTTAGTGGCTATATACCTAGAAAGAATTATTTTCTTACTTCAAACTGTCCAAATACTTTACTATTGAATATATTGAACTTATTTAATTTGGGATATATATATGTACATTAGGGGGGGGGGCTAAAATATTTGGACAGCGTGAAGTTGGAAACACATTCTTACTTCATAATATGCAGAATAATTGTAGTTAACACATTTTGCATATAGACCCGCTATACTTTACCCTCACCCCCCTTGTGTACAGATATATAGCCCAAATTTGTTTCTTAAGTATTATATTTTTATCATGTTTTGATATTTTTCATTAGAATTTAACCCAACGTTACTTCTTGAGTGAGGTCGCTATAATGCCTAAGTACCAATCACTCTTTGAATTATTAATTTTAACCATATTATGAATTAAAAGAATTATGCTTAAAATTAAAAAAAAATAAAACTAAAATTGAAAAAATTATAGACAAGAAATTGTTCGAAATACTTCCTCGCGCTGCGCGGGTTTGAACCTGTTTACCTTCGTGCTCAAGGTCACAGGCTTCTCCGCTACACCAACACGAGGTAATTATAGTGTATAAATTGAAATTATGGTGGTAATTGGGAAAATTATAATTTGCTATCAATTATCACTTCGTATTATCGTGTTGGTCCAAAGCTTCACTTTCATGAACGGAGAGTAAACAGTACGACAATGCTGTCATTAAATCAGTTTAGATCCGTAGATTATAATCAGTTTTAAATCAGTTTCGTAAGTAGCTCAGCAAACCTTTAATGGTAATTATTTCAGGTGTTTGAAAATGTCAAATGCGACCTCTTAACATAACCGCGAAGAATTTTCAGTTTTATTATTATTATTTTTTTTTTTTGTAAATAGTTCTTTTGTAAGATAAAATAAGATATTTATTTCAAAAAACATCTATCACAAGCCCCGAAGTGCCGAATTTGCATTTCGGAGTCATAAAACCAAAAAAAAAAAAAAATCATAAAAAAAGCACAAAAACTAAAAAAAAAAAAACTGGCAAACCAATGCCAAAAAACAACAATGTCCGAATGGCAAAACCATTCGTTGGTAAAAAAAAAAAAATATAATTAAATTAAGTGGCAAAATGTCAGAAACTGAAAAAGGCAAAAACTAAAAAAAGAGTAAAATAAAATGGTACTGCTTTAGTATAGCTACTCTTTTTATATCTCAAACTCGAGACGCGTTGAACAAACCCGGGTTGACGGGATGATTCAACACACGGCTGTAGAGAAATACAATGTATAGCGTGGTTTTAATTGCGTATACGATATTTAAAGTGTTTTGTTTTGGGGGGGGGGGGAAGGTACCTAGGTTAAGTTAGACTACGTATTTAATATATACTATGCTTTGCTCCCCCCCCCCCCCCTAATGTGCAAATATATTGCCCAAATTTGTTTCTAAACTATTATATAGTCATCCTATGTTATTTTATTTCATTAGCATTAACCAAACTAGCAGTATATAAAAGATTAGGTATTCTAAAGGAGTACCAATAAAGTTAACGTTGAAAAGGTTTAAAAGATAATATATAAAAGAGGGGAGGAAACAAAAAAAAATCGAACGAACAAAAAACTTGGGTATCACCTGTACCGAAGAGAGAGAGAAAAAAAAAAAAAAAAAAAAAAAACTAGTGGTTTATTTTATTCGTAATGAAAGGTATAAAGGCTTTTTCATACCTGGAGGTCAAGCACCGGATAGGGGACAAGATAGGAATGGGTTCAGAAACAGCACGTGGCAGGCGGTGTCTGGACGGGGAGTGTCTTTTGGGGAAAATGTTCTCCTTGCGAGGGTTTATTATTGCATTTTTTGCAAAACGGAGGCACAAAGTTCCTTTCCTGTGCTCAAGAGTTTCCAACTTGGCTTTTTTTTTAGAAGGAACGAGTATGTTACCTTACCTTCATTAAAAATTATTCTCAGGGCTCTTTTTTTTATGGATTCAATTTTTTCTGATTCATCACAGGAGATACCAGGATTCCAAACTGGACAAGCATATTCAAGATGCGGGCGGACAAAGGAAGTATAGATCATTAAGGAATGGGATGGGGGGACATTAAATTTATTCAAGAGCTTAAGGAGAGACATGGAAGCATTAGCTCTATGGACTGTTTTCGAAGAGCACAGTCTTTGATTGAAGGTTTATAGCTATATCCGTCAAAGAAAATATCTGAAATTTTGAAATGTGGCCTGAAGGAAGCAACATAGTTGTCACAAATACTACAATACTATCATACTTACTGCAGCACCAACCAGGGGCGTAATTTGCTATAGGGCAGAGGAAGGGGGCAACTGCCCTTTCCATACCCAAGTTTGCCTCTCCCCCCCCAGCTGAAATTTAGTTTCTGCGAAAATCTTGTCAAAATTAAGACAAGCCTGCATAATTCAAGTATCCAGAGAAACAGGTCAGTTTTCGCTGTCATTTTCACTTGATTTTGGAAAATTGGCTCCAACTTTGCCCCCCCCTCCCCCTAGGATTTTGACGAAATTGCGCCATTGGCACAGAGCTGCCTGAGGCTAACATAGCTGCGCATGATTGTCCTCCATCCTACTCTATTCAAAGCTTCCTTCTTTACGCTTTCCCAAGAAGTTTTCATGAAATAGCTCTATTTCCCGTGATATCTTGTACATCAACCACCCTCCATCATTTTACTTGGGCAAAACTGGAGCATCCTTTATAGATGGGGTTTGCAAGAGAGGCCCTTTCGGGTCTTTTCACGGCATCAAAGGTTAAAAAAAATGTCTTTTATGCGTAGTCTATTCTAAATCGTAAAGATAGCATTTGTTTTAGTGTAGCTTCAAACGCTAATAGGATTACTTATGACTCAACTTTGGGCTATTTAAGAGGTTTTGAATGGGTGTGTTTGAGGTGGTAACGTTTTTCTTGCCTAAATTTGGGAATTCAGCAGGTAAGCTAAGATATAATATTCCAAAATATTTTTTTTATTAGGGGGGGGGGGTGTGTGAAACTGAAGTAGAACGAAATTTACAAGCTGATATCACTTCAATAAAACCCCAAAAATCCATTTAAAGCCAAAACGTTTATTTTCATTTTGGGGCTAAAATTCGGGCTTTTTTGGCAATTTAAGGTTTCTAATTTTTACGCACTTTTAATATCTTATCCTCTCCAAATCCTGATTTCTGAACATTTAGATGTAAATAATAATTTTTGTTGTAGTTTCTTTAGGTTTGACAGTTTTTTTTTAAGCAGAATGACTTGCCTATTAGGTTGAATCTCTGTCTTACAGTCGAACCTTGACTCACTAACTTCTGGGTATTAACTGCTAGAACTTGAATTCTTGTCTTTACTACCAGAAAAAAACTGAATTTCTTGTCTTTACTACCAGCGTTACACTGCGGGTACTAACTGTGCCATTCCTATTTACCGATTGTAGTTGCAAGCACAGCAATTGTGGAGTTTACTTGGCTGAAATATCTCGGGCCCGTTTATGGTCCTGGTAAGTGTAATACTCGTGGGCGTGCGTACGGTAGAACACACCATAACAGTTTTTTGCGCCAACTACGCCAGACTTGCTGCCCTTAAGTGCAATTATGGTATGCGTATGATCTATAAGCATGATTCGCTGAAACCGAGCAGTTGAAGGTTTGTTCGGGAATTTGCCGTAATTTGAAATTTTTGTTTCATGGTGTTTTGAGAAATAATTCTATTTTGCAAAAATATTACACTTCAAACGTCTAAGTTGTGTAGAGTGAAATGTGTTTAATGCAAATGTAAGTCGTGTGTTTCAATTTTGTGCTATTTAGCATTATTTACCAGTATTGTTTAAATTAATCCTTTACTATGTATTGTTTAGAAACTGGTTTTTTCTTTATAATTCTCTGTTCTTGTCCTTTTCTTTTTCAATGCTCTACTTCATTTTGCGTGTTTGTCAGCGGGTAAATTAAACTTGTCTTGCCTTATCTCATACTATGTTCTGTAATTCTAGTATTGTCCGTGCTAGGTTTTCGCAGTAAAAAAACGGTTAAATCTGTTCTTATCCCTGAATACTCTAGGTCGTATCTCAGAAAGTACAACAGATAGAAATGTTTCTGACTGCACCTTTGGACTTGTCGTGTTGAGATTAAGTAAGGTCCATCACCTTGAAATCGAATTCTTGTGCAGATATTAGGTTTTCAGAGGGGACGCCTGTATTGCTATAGACTGAGAAGCTTATCATCTAATTGTTTATGACAAAATGAAAATACTTAACAGTGGTTTTGGATTCAAGTGTACGGTTTCTTTCTTCAGATGCTAAAAACGCCACTACCACCCTCTTGCTTTTTATAATTTCATTTCAGTATGAAATTTGAATTTCAATGTTATTTCTACACCTGTTTTGCCTTCTACTATCCTGACAACACTTATCTTCCTTCTTCTTCTACTCTCTCATTTGAATTTTAGCTCAAAACGGTTTGTTGCTCTCAAAGTGGTAAAAAGTGCCTCCCATTACACGGAAACAGCGTTGGATGAAATTAAACTCTTAAAAGCTGTAAGTATATTCTTTTTGTTCTATTTGACAATGTTGATTTTTTAGTGTCAATGGAAACACTGTAGTGCGTCTGCCTCATAATGATAGGCTTTAAATGAACAAATAAAAAGCCAACCTACCCCCCCCTCCGAAAGAAAAATTGGTTCGAAACTTTTATTGTTAAGGCTTTGGACTCAGGGGACCCCAATGCAGGAGGCAAAAAAATAGCTATTCTATTAACGGGTTTGGCAGAAGGCCAAAAACATAAAAGTTTTTTGAACCATTTAAAAGTAAAAAATCTAAGCCTCTGGCTGAAGGAAACCCCATTGCACACAAAAAAAAAAAATTAGTTTGGGGTTAAAGGCCCTGAAAAATGGAACCCAAAAAGAGCTAATTTCTTTCTCCGATCGACAAGAAACTTGTAGTGATATCATCCGTCCATAGCATCATATTATTAATACTAGTATGGGTTTTCTTTATGTTTCATCTGGTTTTTCGTTGTAGTTTCTGTTGGTTTCGTTTTATTTGCTCAGTCATAGCAGTTTCCGTTCGTGTTGATTTTGAATTGTTGCATGACTTTATTTCTGCTTGTTTTATGTTTTAATGTAGCTTTTCATTTATATTTCAAAAACTCATTTTTTGGAAGCTGTTTATTTTTTATTCTTACCTTCAAAAATACAACTTCTCTAAAAAAAGCACACTTAACTTTGAAAAGTATTAGAAATCAGTTTTAACTCCTCCCATCAGCCTCTGGTTTAATCTCAAGTGGCAGTTTGGCTATGCTTTAGGATTTTGCAGCTGCACTGCTGCACCATGGCTATATTACTAAATTTAGTCGAATTAGGGGTACTTGTATGATATAGCCCCGACCTAATATTCTTCATCTGAGTAGAACCTGTTTTTCTGACGCTCAATCCTGTTGAAATATACCTAAGTATGATAAAAATATAATACTTTAGAAACAAATTTGGGCTGTATGTTTGCACATTAGGGGGTATAGGGGTAAAGTATAGCGGTTCTGCATGCCTAATGTGTTAGGTACAATTATTTTGCTTATTATGTAATAAGAATTGCTTTATAACTTCACACTGTCCAAATACTTTACCCCCCCCCCCCAATGTGCAAATTTATAGCCCAAATTATATATTTTCCATCTATTGTGTTTCTTCTCTTTGCCTTGTCTCACGCTAAGCTGAAAGAAACTAAAAAAAAAAACTGGTTTTGCAATGCGTCAATAAATGAACAACTTGAGTAGTCGGGGGTGTATCATACAAGTACCAAATTAGGAATTTAGTATCTCTGATAGAACTTGCATATTGGGTTTTATTGTAGGTATTTAAGTATATATTTTCAGCATAAATCTAATATTCGGAACAACATTTTCTTTAAAACTTAATTCTTCCTTCGCCTGCCTCTTTCTCTTCCCTTCTTTCGCTCTGGTTCTGTGAGCTAAATTAAGCATATCGTTTTCTGTAGTATATAGCAAATACTATAAATTTGTATAATCTTCCATATTTGGAAGTTTTCGAATGAATAATTGTTTATTACCAGGAGGCGTAGTATATCTACGTGCTGGTACGTGATACTCCTGTCAGGAATGGATTCCAATCGTAGCATCTATTTTAGCCTTTTAGCTAACTGTAGAAGACTTGTTCAAAAATCTGTGGCTTGGTAACTCTGTTGTGAGATTACCCCCATCTGAAAAACAAGACTACAACACCTAATAAAATCGCCAATACTTAAACATAGTGAAACTTGTATCTTCAATTTTCGGTCAAAGTTATTGAACTTATTTTCAACATTACAATAAATTGCAAACTTTATATTTAAATTCACCAAGAGTTGCATTGGAATTAGTAAATGATTAATGGATTAGTAATTAGAAACACAAAAAAGTAAAATAAACAAAAATTGTCTAAGATTGTTAGGCAACTTGGTCAATAATTTAAAAAAAAGACGAATAAAATTTGGGGTATTATTTCCGTTTTACTTCTGATTTCATTTCTATTAAATCAGTGCCCCACCCCTCGCCTCAAATAAATATTTCGAAACTCAAAGGACCCCTAAACGATTTATTTTAAAAAATTGACAGGTCCTATTGTGTAAATTAGAATTGGCAAGCTAAAAATTTATAATTTTTTTTTCAAATAACCTAATATATTGGTTGTTCAAGAAAAACACACGACACGACATGATACTCGTATTGTTTTAATGAAAATTGACATGAAGAGTTGGCTTGATTGCAATACAACTATATCAATCAATCACAACAACTTTAAAAATCACAAGTATGTGATGCAATCGCTTTGTTTTAAAGAGGAAGAAGCGTTCGCGTTGCCTTTAAAAAGGGATGTATCCATGGGGGACGGGGTTAGCGGTTTTGAACAAAATGCATGTAACAAAAATGCATACAAACGAATTTTAATGTTTTTTTAAATTTTTTTTTGTAACCCAACCTCTCCACGAAAAAATACCCCCCACCCGAAGAAAATACCCCTCTCCTCAAAAACAATCGTGACTACGACCCTGCCATCAAACACTGCTTTGCATATTTAAATTTGCTGTTCTACCAGAGACTGAATCTTTTCAAGTTGGCTTACCGGCTTTTTTTTTTTTTTTTTTTTTTTTTTTTTTTTTTATATATATATATATATATATAACCGGTTATTCATTTAATCTTTTTTTTCACTGTAGATTAATAAAATTTTTGCATAGAAACATTAGTTTTTGTGACATTAATAAACAATCTCTATACCACGTTTTATCCACGCCTCGTGTCATGTATTTTTATCTTTTTGACATGCTGAAAAGCTTAGCAATCAAAACCGCTTTTTTTTTGTTGGTGGACAACACTTTTATCTTTTTTTTTTTTTTTAATGTAAACTTGATTCTTGGACTTGACATGAAAGGTCATCGGTAACTAAGTTGATGGCATTGAACTTTGCAGTTTTTTTTCTAGACATTTTTAATTTAGTCAAATTGGAGACTTTCTCTTTCCTCTTTGTAGTCTATGCTTTCGTGCAAAACTAAAGAGGGTATCTCATACCTTGTTCGAAAGTGGATTTAAAAGTAATTCATCTTTAATATAAGAAAAGGAAACGATTAAAAATGGGGTTTTTAAGGTCAAACGAGAATACTGAGAGTGTGTTCGAGGTGGAGATTGCAATTTAATTCGTATTTACAAACTTAATAGGAATTAACTGCCAACCTGGAACAGTTTATCAACTAATGCTTTAATATGCATTGTAATTTATTGTTAAAACACGAGTAATTTTAATGAGCAATGGGTAAAATATGAAAAATATTTTTTGATCCCTTACTACTCAAAATTTACTATTAAGTTTGTCATTTGCATCTATTTTCCCCGTGCTAATGATGGTTATACAGAAGTTGGTTTCGTAAACATGCTAGTTAGGTATATTCGCTGAACATCAATGCAAAATTTAATACGGATTTAGTTTGTTATTGTTCCAGCTGTTAACTCACTCTAACCTGGAACGAAATATTAAATTTTTATTAAATATTATTAACTTTTCGTCGGACCTGGAACACACTCTGAATAAACAAACAAAGCGAACATTTCGAGAGGACAACCGCCTCTCTTCTTCAGCGCGAAACAAAATAATGTATTCAAGATAAGTGCCGAAGAAAAAAAAACCAACAAAAACAAACGCGGAAAGTCAATGTGAAAAGAAACGAAAAAAAAACAATGAAAAAACCAAAAAATGAATAAAATTCAATAAAAGCCAAAAATTACAAGAATTAAAACCAAATACCTAACAACCATAACCATAAGAGCGAGGCCATTCGCCAATATCCGCGATTTGCACAAAATCCAAAAAAAATTATGAACTGCTATCGACGGATACTAGCGAGAAGTTGAAACTGAGAAGTTGAAAGAAAACAATTCATTCACTCAAAAACAAAACGAACCAGCAATTAAATAAGTTGGAGAACTATGACATCTGATGTTCTTATTTTAATTATTGCATTTCTTGCAGATCTAAAGGGTTGTTCACGTGTTTGATTATATGATTGGGAAAGTGGTTCTTTCCCAATCATTATTAACTTATTTATTATCAATTTATTATTCTTATTATCGTTTTAAAATTTAAGTTGAAACAGCATAGAGTCAAGCTCCAAGTCATAGAAATAAATGCTATAGGAAATTCCACGCGATATATTCCACATGCATTTTCGAATATAGGTGGAATATTCCAAAACCCCTTCTTTTTTGAGTCTTTATTTGTCTGACTTTCCCTTTGGCTTTTCAATTTTACACGTGAGGGGGATTTTTAGAGGGGTGATTGTCTGCTGAAGGTGGTGTTCCGCGGGGGGAAGTGTCTGTGGGGGGATTTTCCTGGATGGAATCAGCCAGTCACCCCACCCCTCATCCAAGTTTGATCTAAAGGACCTCTCCTCTGCCGAAAAAAACTAAAAAATAGACATAAAAGCACACTTTTTCGTATTTCATGTTCACCCCCCTTACTTCTGGAAAAAATAAGGACATTCCTTAAATTTTGGTTTGACTGTGTGTACTGATGAAATGATAGCTTCTCAAAGCCGGTACTACCGCATCACATGTCCAGTCCCTAAATGGAGGGTGTGAACCCCCTAAAAATTGCGCTATCATCTTATAAATATTAAAATTCTACATATTTATTTGGTCCTATGCTTGATTCCTTAGATATTGACTTGTCACGTTCATTGTGGACAGCCCTTAAACAATAGAAAAGAAATGTAATTGAATAATTCTTATTTAGAGCTAAAACTCTCCTCTTTTGCGATTGGTAGGTCAGAAGTGATGGTAAAGCAGACCCTGAACGAGAAAAGACGGTTTAATTACTGATTTAAAATTTGAGAAAAAGTGTTTCTTATTCCACATATATATTGTATGTGGAATAAATGTATTTGGAATAAATCGTTCTTATTCTACATAAAATGGTATGTGAATTAAATGTGGCAAAATGTTGAACAAATAGTATTTGTTCAACATAAAAACGTGGAATAAGTGGAATAATGGTACCAAAATTAGCAAGCTAAACTATTCTCCTTTTTTTGCGATTGGTAGGTGAGAAGTAGTGATGAAGCAGACCCCAAACGAGAAAAGACTGTTCAGCTATTGGATGATTTCAAAATTTGTGGAATAAATGGTACTCATGTCTGTATGGTATTCGAAGTTCTAGGTCATAATCTGCTCAAGCTAATCATTCGAAGCAATTATCAGGGCATTCCGTTGCAGAATGTTAAAACTATCACAAAACAGGTAAGAGGGCTCAGTTTTTTTCTTAATTCTTGTTATTCAATAATAATAAAGTACTTTTTTTTAGGTTTTAAGGAGACATTTAATAAAAAGTACTTACAAGATAGTTTCCTTCAACTGCAGGGTGAAGTCCGCAATGACGTGCTATATGACAGGTGAAAAACAATATTAACGTCCAATCAATAATACGAAAAAGCAAAAATAAATGGAAGAGAAAAACAAATCTCTAACTGAAAAAAATGAAAAAAGGAGAAAAAATTAGAAATAAGAATAACTTAATTTTTGTTCATTCTTTAGCGAGGGAGGATCTTTCACCGTGGTCTCAAATGCAAAAAAGACACTTAACTTCACGAGCAGTACCTAGGACTATGCTCCAAGCGCTCGGTGCAATATTTCTAATAATGGATTATCTAAATTTAATCGTTTTCCCATTTATTTAAAGTTCTTTTCCCTCATCAAATTCACTAAGTTAATAAAGCTATATTGTTTTTCTTTTTCCTTATTCAACGCATTTCTGTATTCTTTTAATTGATTCAGATCAAAAACCGAAGGATTTCTAAGGCAAACTTTTCAAATTGTCTGTATGACGTATCGAAGTTAAAGCATATTTTGTAGTCTCCAGTTTAGGAGGAAAATTATGGTTATTATTTTCAATATCATTTGAAGCAAAGTCTTATTCAATATCTATAAAATCTGTAGCCAAAAGATCATATGCAAGTGCTGGGTCATCCTCTTCCAAATATTTCTAAAATCTGGTTCACTAAATTTCCTCACAAAATTCTGCTAATTTGTTTTCATTCGCGTCGTTTAAAACATTTTCTACTTTATCATTATTTCCTACCTTTAACGTGACCTTCGGAAGAGGGGATAAGTTATCACACCCATCGATCAAAACGGCGTTGCCACACACGCGATTAACTATCTCACCGTCAACTATCGCACCGTCATTAGTGTTTTACACAGGTCCGTTTTCTGGATAGGTATAGTAGCTAATGGACTGTAAAAAACAAAAAACAACCAATAATACAATTTAAAAAATTCAATTGAGTTTAATTTTTATAAAATATTATAATCTCTAGGTAAAATCTTATGTGCTTTCCTCTTTAAGTTTTTCCAGCATTTTCTTACGTTCCTCCAAATAATGGTTATTACAAAAGGATATAATACCAGTATTGATATCCCTGTCATTTTGGTTTTCAATTTCAATAAATGAAGTCTCTAGCTTTCCTCAAGCCATAGTGCCAAGTCTTCCGGTTAGCGAATAAACCACGCCTTTTCTAACCAACAGTACAAGACCTATTTGTTCTATGTACTGTATATTTTTACGTTCTGAGACATATTTCCAGGCTACCGCACAAACAACAGTACGTTTTGTTATGCATCCGTTTTCTTTTTGCTGAATCGCCTATTTGATTGTCACGTAATATTAAAACTAGACGGAAAAAAGGAACTGTGATGCCACTGCTACGCGGAGAATGGACTAGGTTTGGTTTGACGTGAAGAGACTCATGATAGAGAAGTGTCTTAGATTTACCGTGGTAATCGAAAAGGCGTTAGGTGCCATTGCCTGTTTAACAGAATAAAAAAGGTAAATGTTCCCAGAGGGATGGGAGAAAATAGCTAGGAAGCTAACATCTCCTTCATGGGGTTTTATCCCGAGTAGGTTTTGAGGTTTTCATCGTGTGGGGGTGTTTTAACCAATTAAATAAAAATGTATAACTTCTAATATGAACGAACAAATAGACTATATACAGCATGTGTTATTGCGAGCTCCATGCACTTCTTCTTCTATGCCACCTACAAGGTTTCTTAAGATGTTTGAAGCGAACAAAACCGATTGTCTTGGGCTGGTTCCGTATTACCATTGATTGCACCCATTATTGTTAGATACTTGATCGCTAATTACCTGCTCGTTTATTGCGGTGTAAACAACTACAAAGCACAACAAAAATTTGTTCATTTTTTGCTTTTTTGCTACTTTTTGACGAGTCGGACAGAAATATGGGGAAGGGGAGGTCAAAATTAGATTTCTATTCTCGTAATGAATCTGATTGTATCATCTCTTTCAAATAGTTTGTGGTAACGCACAATAAGTAAGAAGTGACTCCGCTCAATAGTAACCGAACCTCTAAAAAGCAGAATTTTGATATCAATAGATACATCCCAAGGATTGGCTTATTATGCTGATTCCAAATATATGAGATAAATTAAGTTTAGAGTTGTCCATAAAAAGCTAAGAACCTGAGAATATTTTCCTGATTTTCGAAAAATGGGGAAACACCCCGAAAAGTCAATCCCCGTCAAACATGTTGCTGTTGATCACATTCACGGGTAGCCTAATTTCCTTTTTTTTTAAATGCTTTTATCTCACAAGCGGAGTTTGTTTTTGGAGAACAGGCCAGTAGGTGTAATTGCCCTTGCATGTTTTGCTTATATGGCGTTTGAAAGCGTGGTTTTTGCATCCGGTTGCGATTCAATTTTCACGGAAACCTTGTCTATTGGAGGGCATTGTCGACTATCCCTTATAACAGTTTAGAAACAGACAAACAGGGCCTAATTACAATATACATTTGTATATTGTAGAATTGTATAATTACTTTTTTATGTATAGCAGGCTTAAAAACTGTATATCAACGCGACAGATTACAGCAGAGAAGGGGGGGGGAGTATGAAAGCTTTACATACATAGTTTTGTTTGATGAAATATAAAAATTCAAGAGAAATGCTCAAGTACCCAGCCGGTGAAAGACTGATGGGAGGGTTCCAGCATATTTTTTCCAATGGGCTCGCCAGGTCATTCTCAAGGGGACCAAATGCCCCCTCCACCCCTCTGTGAATTTACGGTTATCATACTGTAATCTAGGTAGTAGATATACAAGGTGTATATGCTTTAAAGTTTTATTTTTCCGGCTTCCGATATAAGCTTCATTTTCTTATTGATTTCAATAATGCCCTCCAAAGAAAGAGAAAACCCTATCTAGCTGTAATTCTACTTTTATATTTTGTTTCCAACTATTGGAAACAAGGGTCGCCCGTACAATCTTTCTCGTTTATTTAATTTTGATATCTCTGATGGGGAAACATTAATTGAGACTTTTAGATGAATAATATGATGTATTTCGGTAGATTGATAGCTCCATGGAAACAATGATCGCTTCTAATTTGGTAATAGAAAATTATTGAAATTTGGTTTGTCTAGCTGTGATATAGCGGACTGCTAAAAAGTCACGAATCTTTTTTCTTATGATCTAACACTCGTAAAAACGGACGTCTTTGTGTTGTCGGGAACGACGTCTATGCGCAACAACGATGGGAATAGAGATAGGGACACGTTCGAAGCAGGCAAATTATGTGAAACTACATAAAAATTGTGACATATCCATGGGTCGATTCTGAAAGCCTTTGTGGGCGCTTGCTTGTCAGAGTGGATGACCCTCCGTTTCTTAAAACTATAATTCCATAATCTCTAGTCTCTTCATTTTTGTCATGGCTTTGATTTGTAAATATAAATGTAAATATAATATAAATCAAATGTAATATACATATGAATCTAAATATAAATATGAATTTAAATATAAATCAGATTTACTTTATGTATCTTTCTAAAGGTTATTTTTAAAAGTCGGAAAAACGGTTTAAAAAATCGGTCTTCGAAATTTGCTCATTAAGAAAGAGCAGAGACGTCCAATTAAAAGCAGATGATTTTTTCTAACCGATAATTTGTTGTTATACCATATACTGATCAATACATGTGAGGGGTTAAAAGGGATGCTAAAAAATACACGTGGGGAATTAAAAGGGGGGAGTTAACCAATACAAATGGCTGGCTCTCCTTTAAAATCGGTTGAAAAATACCCGAAAAATTAGAATCTTAGACATAGTTAGTCGCTAGTCGCTAAAATATCCAAAATACCGTACGCCTCAGAAAAAAAGTTAAAAGTGAAGGAAAGTGGTAAAGAGCTTCAACAGAAAAATTGAAATAGGAAACTCGATATCATCTTTAGGCACACGCGTCATTTACCTTTCTAAGAGTTAATTTCAATCATATTCACCATTCAAATGAACCAAGAAAGGATATAATTAATGAAAAGTTAAATCAAATAGGTGAGAAAACGAGGATTTTGTCAGCCAGTAGCAAAATATGAAGACGATAAACAAGCAAATATTTCGACAAGGACCTCCGCCAAGTCCTCCTCACTGCTCATAAAAAAATCTAACCTTTCGAAGTGAACCTGACAAGAGGAGAAAAGATACTGAATCTAAAACCAGCTAGAAATAAATGAAAGAGAATTCACCAATTGGATTGGACAAACATTCTTTGCCTTGCAATAGCTTTAGCCCGTCTACAACCTCGATTTTAATTATATATGCGCACAGGTTGTTTTAAATTAGACTGGGCGAAAATATTGATTGAGTCTTATAATATTAAGTTGTTATAAATGCGCTTAAGGAAATATCTCCTGTGTCTCTATTTATAGCCAAATTTCTGTTTATATGGGTTTCTTTTACTTATCTCAATTGCCTCTTTAAAAGATTGCGGTCGGCCATTTACAATAGATATTAAAGTTGCCTCTTCAAAGAGAACTAAATGTTCAGGATTTTCGAAGATGTGGAGGGCCAAAGCAGAATCAAAGTTTTTTTTTTTTTTTCAAATCTCAGGGACTTCTAAAATATGGACTTATCAGAGGTTGGAAATTTCGTGTTCATCCAAATGTTCCCTCAATTGTTGATGGGTCCTACCAATGTAAATTTCCCACATGAACACGGGACTCTGTAGACACCACTACTTAGTATAGGGTCAGTTTTATCCTTTCCCGAGTTGAAAAAATGTTCAACTTTTTGTTCAGTTTTGAAAGAAACAGATATTATGTTGTTTTTTTTCCCAAGTTTATCGCTGAATTTCGAGATGTATGGTAATGTGATGAAAGTTTTGTTCTCAAGTGCCGGAGTAACTGAATCAAGGGGGACGGGATCCCATTTTCCTGTTTTACCTTTTTTAATGGTCTATCTATGATATTTTCCATGAGGTTAATTGGGTAGCCATTGCAGAATAGAATATCTTTAACATAATTTAATTCAGAATTTACATGATTATGCGAACAGATTTTTAAAACTCTCTCGACTAAAGAAATTATTATCCCTCTTTTCTCAGAAGGAGGTTGATTTGACGAGAAATATAGATACCGATCATTATGGATCGGCTTTCTATAAATATAGAAAATTCAAGGCTAGGAGTATTTTTTATAATTAAAACATTCAAGAAAAGATGTTTAAACATCCAATATTGTTTTGGATTTTTCAAATTTTTTTTCTTGGTTTCATATGCCATGTATAGCCAGTGTGGTCTTAGAATATATTCCCAATTCATTTTCCCCCCAGAATCAGCTCCCATCCAAGATCTATTTTCTGTGTCTTAAAGTTCCTCTGTTTGAATTATTTTAAGAAGTTTGAAAAGCTGCATGAATAGAATGGGAGTTTGGAAGGTTTAAGGGAAATTGTGGTGTCAAGGGGGGGGGGGGATATACGCCCCCTAGATTTTTAAAATAACCTTCTTTTGGTGTTTTCTTCGAAGAAGGGTCTTATTTTGTGTTTTTTTTTTCACAAAAAAAGACGAATTCCTACATAGATTTAAAAAAATATAATTTCCTCCCCCCTAAGGTTTGTGAATTGACGCCGCTGGAAGGAGGAGTCAACATGTCCCATTGAAAACAGATGATGTTTTCAACCGACGGTTCGCTAGTACGTCATACCGCCATATAACTCTACAGCACATTCCTACCCTTTATCCCTTCCAGAAAATATTCTACTGCAAAAAGGCTGTATTTGTTTCCAATTTCCATCCAGATATGGAGATAAGAACTGCCGTGCAAACAGAACCCGTTTCCGTCCTTGGTTTCAATTAAATCCAACATTATGAAATCTAGAGGGATGAGCTTTGCTTCATTTTTGTAGCTCTTTTTACTTCTTAAAACTTACTTGATTTCAAGATAATCTCAAATAGTCTGTCAAAGCCAGCCGATATTGTGTTGCCTTTTATTATAAATACATTCTTAGACCACACTGGCTATACATGACAAATGCAACTCAGAGAGGAGAGAAACTAACAAAATGAAAAATAAAACTTCGTAACTTCGAAAGGTTAGATTTTCGTTTTTTTTTGTCTTTGTCTTCTTTTTTTTTGCTTAGCACTGAGGACGACTTGGCGGAGGTCCTTGTCGAAATATTTGCTTATATTTTGTCTTCTTCATGGTTCGCCACTGGCTGATAAAATCCTCGTTTTTTCACCCTTTTTGATTTTATTTTTCATTTTGTTAGTTTCTTTCCTCTCTGAGTTTCATTTGCCTTTTATTATCCACCTCATTTTCTATATTTTTAAACCTGCTTAGTCTAAATGTAGTCTTTCAAAATAATAAAAACTGTTGAAAAATATAGAGAAATCATACAATCCGGATGAGGGGGGTGGAGAAGGGCACTCGTGATTTATATTAAAATGGCTTCACATCAGTATTTTCCTGAATCATGTCAAAGTTCTAATGATAATGAAAATACCTGTCAATGAATATGTTAGCAGAATTTCGTGGATCGCATTGCTCTTCTGTTTTAAAACAAAAGAAAAAGACAAAACCCAGGTATTTAACTTTTAAGTTTTAACTTAAAAAAAAAAAATCTTTTTTAGAACTTCTTTTTCTTCTTTCTTCTTTTTAACTCTTTTTTCTTTTGTTTTGAAATCTGTTACTAGGATTCATTTATGTTGCTATAGTCGTAGTTACGCAAATAGGAAGGCAAGAGTGACTCCACCCTTGTTAAAACTCATTTGAAAAACTCCCCCATCTCCCTGGAAAAACAGAAAATCACCTGTTCCTTCATGAGAATTTGGGTTGTTTGTACAATATAATGCTAGGCCATGGGAATAAGTGTCTAAATATGCAACAACCTTGGGGTTCGGAATGCAAGAAAATAACATTTTCAAGCCACTGTATTCCAATTATCTAAGGACTAATCCTATTGATCATGGTTACGAGGGTCTGTCACCTGGTTTTGGCAAATGGCTGGAAAAGGCTCTTTTAGCAACCTGCCATGGGTAGGCTATAGATCTTGTAAAAAAAAAAAAAATGGTTTTAGGAAAATACGTTTATTCCCTCCTTCCCAATTCCTTTTTAATGCGTATGTTTTGGCAAATATTTATGAAAGTTAGGAGGAATCAAGTTAGAAGATATTTTAACATGTAAAAAATATGTGGATAACAAAAAATCAACTGGTTCGGTAGTTGCAATTTTTTTTTCCAAAGAAGAAATGTAATCGTTCGGTAACCGAGGAAAAGCTAATATAAAACTAGAATAATTTTCGAGATTGTTTTACTTTTTACTGTAATTGTGAGTTGCTGTCACTATTTTTCAAAAAGCTCGTAGGCTATATCCATATTCTTCTGTCTTGCAAAAAATAGCAGTTGCTTATTTTTATCACAACGATGGGACTGGGGTTGCAAGTAACCCTGTAGGTTTCTTTGGACTGTTTACAGAAAGGATTCTATGCAATTCCTTGTTGGGCTTATATTATATGCAAAATTTCAGCAACAATCGTGTCCAAAGGAATATGGTATCATGTTATAAGATTCTAAGTGCTGTATACCTGGTGAAGGTCAAAATATGCATAATTGTACAAGTTCACCAGGAGCATTTTACAATAGGTTTTTTAAGAAAAAAATATTGATTTTTTTTATTAAAATTTACCTATAATAATAATTGTTTCCTGCACCGTTTCTTTTGGTAGTGAATTTCACCAGCAAAAAATGGCACCATTTCTCCATTTGTTCGTGGACGGGCAGTTGTCGGTAGAGACTGTTGACGTTCTATTTAGTAATGTGGAAGAAATATGCCTTAAAACAGGGGTCTTCTAGTTTAGTATTTGCAAAATGTTTTTATAACTTTTGTTTTTATTTTTCGGCTTCTCATTAGTTACGATAGGATTTCAAAAATCCATTTTTTTAATTTTTTTTAAGTCGAGCTGCAACTTATTTTTGTGTCGTATCACTGAAGTCCAATTCATATTCTTGCTTAGCTAGACATCAATTTCTTGCCATCATCATCATATACCATTTATTATTTGAAAAAAACTACGTTTTCTAAAGAGTTAAAGAGGCTGAGTTACAAGGTCGAACCTTAAAACGTACAGGGATTAGGAGGCACAGTTGGGGGGCTGCCGCCCCCAAACCTCCGCTTTCGCAGCCTTTAAATAAAAAAAAAGTTTTTTAAACTGAAAGTAAGAAGCGACATTAAATCTTAAAACGAACAGAAATTATTCCGTATATGAAAGAGGCTGTGCCCTCCTCAACGCCTCGCTCTTTATGCTAAAGTTTTTATTGTTTAAAAAAAGAGGTGTGAGAAAGTCAAACTTTAGCATAAAGAGCGAGGCGTTGAGGAGGGCACAGCCCCTTTCATATGCGGAATAATTTCTGTTCGTTTTAAGATTTAATTTCGCTCCTTACTGTCAGTTTAAAAAACTTTTTTTTTTATTTACTGTATGTGAAAGCGGGGGGTTTGGGGAGCGGAAGCCCCTCATCCGTGCCTCCCAGTCAGTTTTTAGATTCGACCTTGTCACTCAGTCTCTGTAAATCTTTAGAAAACGTAGTTTTTTTCAAATAATTTCTGCACATTTTTGTACAGTTTATTACTTATTATTGCTTGACTAACTGTTAGATGATTGTGTATTATTCTTTTCTTTCTCGACAGGGTGTTTTAAGGGTCGACCTTGTAACTCAGCCTCTTTAACTCTTTAGAAAACATAATTTTTTTCAAATAATTTAAAAAAGAAACTGAGTTTTTTTTTTAAAATTTAAATTCAGTATATAAAAAGTTTTATCTAACGGTGAATCGAACTCGGGTTTTCCGCCTGACAACGAGGAGTCTCACCGCTACACTAAAGAGACATAATTGAAATTGTTTTTTAGTAACGTGATAAATCTTTTTGACGCAAGCAAAACTTGATATTTGGTTTTTGGAAAACAGGGAAGGAGTGATTAGATTGAGCTGAAATTTCGAGGATAAGCTCCCAGGCCCGAGGAAAGCTTATCCTCTAAATTTCAGCCCGATCAGACAACGTTAAAGGGGGTTGTGGTGGGAAAAATTAACATGGGCTAATATAGGAAAACAAGGTTTTTCGTAAATATAAATTCGGGGGATAATTTTTTCGGTCTGAAAATATCAAAAAGCCCTAACAGGTTGAATTCTGCTTCGAATGAGTCCTCATTCAACCGGATCCGTTGCCAACTGTGGCCTGTAGGCGTGGCTAAGAAAAAAAAAAGAAATGATGAATTTTAAGTGGCTATATTTGGTTTTTTGAAAACAGGGAAGGAGTGATCGGATTGAGCTGAAATTTCGAGGATAATTTCCCGGGCCCGAGGAAAACTTAACCTCTAAATTTCAGCCCAATCGAACAACGTTAACGGGGGGCTGTGGTGGGAGGGTCCAAACTTCCGGCCCAGTTTACCCCATGAAGATAAAGTCGGAGGAGGATGAAATTTTGCAAGTTTCTTAGTTTGAGCTTGGGCTACAAAATGCGATTACCACCGTCTCTCTGCGACCTCTAGGACCTGAAATCGCTTGACATTGTGGTGGGTCGCCTCTTTATAGAGGCACAAGTGTGCCTCCTTGATAATTTGCTTCATTTTTCATAAACAACCCTGATTTGTCGGAAATGATTATTACTAGAAATTGGTGTCTAGCTAAGCCTCAAGTGTGAACGGGGCTTAAGAAAACGACTACAATCCTAAATATTAAAAAATGTGAATTGTCTTTCGAAATACTGCCCACTTCTGGATGAAAAACATCCAGTTGTCAACTTCTGTATTGCAAAATAGTTTTTGGGTTTCGAAACTTCTGCCGCTTATTTTGCAAAAATTGCGCAATACTAATAGTAATATAATCCAAACCCTTTCCGTGTAATTGTTCTACTTTTATCCACTGGATTCGTGTCTGTACAGAGCACAATTTAATTCATGTAAACCTACTAAAATTAATAAGTCACATGTATGCGTCACGCAATTAAGAACTAGGCATGGAAGGGAATCTTTTTTTCAAACCAATTAATGGTAAAAAGATGCGTCTTTAGTTCCAAATATCGACATTAAAAAATTGACTCTTTTTCATTCAATTCACCTAGAGAGGATGCTCCAAAGAACTTTTTCAGGGGGAATTGCTTCTATCACTTTTACACAGTTTTAATTTTTTATGGTTTGAGCTTGCTGTGTTTGAAATATTACTTTCGTCTTCCGACATAAATCGGTTCGATTTTCAATATTTCGTTGCTGTCACGCAAGGCCTTATTCTTGGGGGGGGGGGTGAACCCCCCCCCCAAAAAAAAAATTGTTCGACTCGAAAAAACGTAACGAGAATGTCTATAAATAAAATTTTTGATGTGTTTTTCAAAGTTTTGTGCTTCCCCCCCCTCCCGCCGAAAAAAAATTCCTGGAAACGCCCTTACATAATTGCCACAAATCTGTTTCCTGAGCTGTTGTCAAAGGGGGGGATTAGTGTAGCAATGTATGTTCAATCATACTTTGGTCGTCCTAATCTAGATTATCTTACTGATATTTCCTGTAAGAATAAGTTGGTAAATGATTTTCAGCAATTATCTCCGTAATTTGAAAGTGTCAGATACGCGCTTTTGGTTTGACAGTGACGATTAGTATTATATTAAAAAAATCTCGACCTTTAATTAAATAAAAAAAAACAAGTTTTTTTTTATTAAAAGTATGGAACAACGTTAAAACTTAAAACGAACAGAAATTATTTCGTATATGAAAGGGGCTGTCCCCTCCTCAACGTCTCGCTTTTTACGCTAAATTTTTTTATTGTTTAAAAAAATAGAGTTGTGAGAAAGTCAAACTTTAGCGTAAAGAGCGAAACGTTGAGGAGGGGACAGCCCCTTTCATATACGGAATAATTTCTGTTCGTTTTAAGTTTTAACGTCGTTCCTTACTTTCAGTTAAAAATTTTTTTTTTTTATTTAATTTTTGAACGTTTTTGAATTAATGCAGGTTTTTATTTTGGCTCACCGTACATGAATAGTCAAAACAAAATTTGCATATTAATTTTACTTTTATTTGGTTAAATGGCTTTCTCGAAACTTAATTTTTTAGAAGTTTAATTTTATTTACGAACGTTTTTATTAGTAATAAATATACGTAACTTACGAATTAACTTACGAAACGAACTTCTATATTCATAGATTTTTAATACGTATATTAGGGGGTTCACCCTTTAGTCAATACCTTGCTCTTTAAGCTAAAGTTCGAATTTTGTTCCAATTCTTTAAAAATGACCCCTTAATCATAAAGGCCGTTAATTAGAATAAATAGCTCTTATGAAAGTACTAAAAAATCTTTGGCTTAAAGAGCGAGGTATTGACTAGGGGGTGAACCGAATCATATACGTAATATTTTCTATTCGTTTTAAGTTTTGATGTTGCACCTTACTTTCAGCTGAAAAACTTGTTTTTTTTAATTTAATTTCTGATCTTTTTCTTTAATAATGCTGGGAAATCCGGCGCCCCCTTCATAGCAATGTCCCTTCCCCCATGGAAACTTCATTCATGAAAAGATCCTCCCATATAACCCCTGACCCCCCCCCCACCTACCAGAAAAAATCCTGCCTGAAAACGTCTGTATACTTCCCAATAACCAATACTATATGTTAACATTGGGTAAAGTTCATAACTTTCAGCCCTCCCCTCGGGGACTTCGGGGGATTAAGTCATCCTAAAAGACATAGTTATACTTTCGACCAAGCTGAACAGAATGGCTATCTCAAAATTTTGATCA
This sequence comes from Artemia sp. Qi Xiang Cuo, assembly GCF_049724085.1. NCBI lineage: Eukaryota > Metazoa > Arthropoda > Branchiopoda > Anostraca > Artemiidae > Artemia > Artemia sp. Qi Xiang Cuo. The sequence goes on along the minus strand of NC_142796.1, from coordinate 21,703,768 downwards.
GGTGACTTTGGGAAAAGAATGAGCGTGGAAGGGGGCCTAGTTGCCCTACATTTTTTGGTCACTTAAAAAGGGCACTAAAACTGTTAATTTCCATTCCAATGAGTCCTCCCACGATATTCTAGGACCACTGGGTCTATACGATTACCCCTGGAAAAAAAAAACAACAAAAAAAAAAATAAACACGCATCCGTGATCTTTCTTCTGGCAAAAAAATGCAAAATTCCACATTTTGTAGATATGTGCTTGAAACCTCTACAGTAGGGTTCTCTGATACGCTGAATATGATGGCGTGATTTTCATTAAGGTTCTATAATTTTTAGGGGGTCTTTCGCCCTTTTTTCTAAAATAAGGCAAATTTTCTCAGGCGCGTAACTTTTGATCGGTAAGACTAAACTTGATGAAACTTATATATTTGAAATCAGCATAAGAATATGATTCTTTTGAGGTGTCTATCGGTATCAAAATTCTGTTTTTTAGAGGTTCGGTTACCATTGAGCCTGGTCGCTCCTTACTTACAGTTCGTTACCACGAACTGTTTGATTAATGGGTGCTTCTATAATATCCTAAGTTGAATGCGTCAAAAACTAAAGCATGCATATTCCCCTTGTTTCAAAGACTTCACAGCGATAACCTGATTATGTAATGGCTGTTAAAGTTGTATTGATTATTATATACTTATTGTTTAAGCTTTGATGAAACAGCCATTTCAAAAGGAAGCCTTTCGTAAGGCTTGTTTCCAACTTTAAACTTTACTGTTGGTGCTTATTTACTCCCAATAGAATTTTTTACAAGTTAATTTGTCACATGTTCCCAGTTTTGGAGAGCACGTTTAAACTTGAAGGAAAAGCTGTTCAGCTTATTTTTATTTATGTTAATGGTACCTAAGAGATCTTGGGTGCTAGGGCTTGAGAGGTCGAGCAAACCTTGCGACTATGTCTCCTGATAAAGACCTGTAAGTTACATTTCACCTTTAGTGTGGAATTAACCTACTCCAAAGATAAGTTTTTTTGTGCAGGAACCAAGTATAAAAAAGATACACGGAAAACTGCTCTTTACGGATCTTTGTATCAACAAAATATCTACTTTGGTCACCTATACAACAGCCCTGAACAATTTCTTGCTGTTATGCACCAACCGTAATACGAAACCACATCTTAAACTAAAAGTAAAACAAGACCTATAAGTTCATGTGGTACTTTCTCCTAGGGTCAAACAAATAGACTGATAACAACAATTTGTGAAGCCCCTTCCTCATCTGCCACAGAAGTGGAAACAGTACCGGATTCCAAAAAGGTATAACAAGGGCATAGGGTGCTACTTCTGACTAAGTTTAGTTGAGATCAGACAGCCGCCTTTGATGTCATAGCAAAGGCAATTCTGACTCGTAATTTAGGATTTGCTCTGCTCCCAAAAAGGGCCAATTTGCTTAAAACCCGGAAATTTACAAGAAGGACTATTGCTGCAACCCCTCATCAATCTGAGAAACCCTAGGTTTCTCAGAATCTCTAGGAGATATACCACAAGTAAGACAGTAGCCTCTACTTTCCACCGTTCTGGTATATAGCGTAATGTCAAGGCTCTGGGAACAGCCATCCTCTTGCAGATGTTCTGACGGCGAGAATTTTGTGACTCTTTCCTCTCTAAAGAGGATGGATCGGGCTCAGAACCCAAGATGGTACAATACGGAATATTGACTTTTTCCACTAGCCTCAGCTAAAGTTCGAGAGTCTGTTGGCAGGTATGGTTACAGAAATTTACAAACGTCACCGCTTCCCTACAAATATGAGATCGGTTTGAACCCGGAAATAGCATAAATAGCACACATGCTATAAGCTGTCAGCTAGCTGGATTGATCCAATAATTTCAGAGATCACACTGCCTTTCCATGACAATAAAATAAAAGTTCAAAATAGGTATAAAATCCTTTTTAAAAGACAGTGTATAAAAAATTCACAAAAAATACCAGATATTTCGGTCACATATACAATGACCGTCATCAGTAGTAAAACTGATGACATCAGTTTTACTACTGATGACGGTCACTGTATATGTGACCGAAATATCTGGTATTTCTTGTGAATTTTCTATACACTGTCTATTAAAAAGGATTTTATCCCTATTTTGAACGGGATTGATCCAAGAAAATGTTCTGATCAACGTCGTGAAGACAAGAATTTAGGAACCAATTCAATGTATTGGTAGGATCGGTAAGAATTTGAAAAAGCCGAATTAGAACACACACTCTCGTCCCTCCTCTAGAGTGGGATAAAAACAGACAACTCTCTCCAATAGGTGTCCTAATGACTTGGAGAACCCCTCCTACTTTACTACTTAATTAAAGTTGCACACCAGCTCTTAATTCTCAGCAAGTTTTATTGAGATCAAATAGCCTGTTCCGGGCAATATTGTAGTGACGAGGATTTAGGGATCCACTGCCCTAAATAGATCAGATTAGTTACCGAAAAAGGCGCAGCTAGAAGGATAAAGGATTGGTTTTGACAAAATTGGACAACTCACTCTGATAGATGTTTCATTGACGATACTTTAAGCTCCCATCCCCCTCAACGAGGTTAAACCGAGTGTTGACCCCATAAAGACAATTAATTAAAAAAAAAACTTTCCAAAAACGTTTTTCAGATAAAAGTAAAGGCCATTTTAAACTTAAGATCAGTAGAGACAAATACCTGTTAAAATTAGAACTCAAAACGACCAGAAATTACTACTAAAGAAAAAATTAAACCCAAAACGAACAGAAATTAAATTAACAATTATAGCAAAAAAATATACAAAAAGTAATATTATGAATGAATAAATAAATCTTAAAGTGAGTAATGCTGAAATTGAATATGCAAATCAAACTTCAAACAGAAAAAAGATATTTTGCTATTGAAGCATAAATGAAACTCAAAACGAACAGAAATTAAATAAAGAATCAATGCAAACTTATATGCAATAGATACTAATGTAAAAGAATAAATAAATCATAATACAAGTGAAACTTAAATTGAATATGCAAATCAAGCTTGAAACGAACAAAAATCACTCTAAACAAGAGTTTGGGTATCGCCTCTTTTCTCACTGTAAAAATCTAAAACCTAATGCGTCATGGCGCTTTACTTAAAACGAATTGTATTGCAAATATTTTCTTTTGTACTTAATACTGAAAATAAGCATTAAAATTACAGTAAAATTTTGAACTGATAAGCCTTCAGCAATTAATATCATTGTACATCAAATATTCAGTTTAATTTAGTAGTTCTTTCTAAAATTGTTCGAGACCCCTAAAATTGTCCCCTTCCTTAATGGTAAAAACCTAAAGGATACTGCGTCATTGACGCTTCACTGAAAACGAATTATAGTACAAATATTTTCTTTTTATTTCTTTTTTCTTACAGCATTGAAAATGAAAATAAAATTACAATGAAATAAAACCTTGAACTGATGGATCTTTCAACAATTAATATCATTATATATCAAATATTCAATTTGACTTTGTTTATGCTTTCCAAGACTGTTCAAGGCACATATAGTGTTCAGTAAAGCGCCAGTGACACAGTAGGTTTTAGACTTTTACAGTGAGAGAAGGAAGCGATACCCAAGCTCTTGTTTTTAGTGATTTTTGTTCGTTTTATGCTTGATTTTCATATTCATTATAAGTGTCACTCGTTTTCAGGTTTATTTATTCATTTATATTGGTATCTACTGCACGTGTGTTTGCATTGATTGTTTATTTAATTTCTGTTCATTTTGAGTTTCATTTATTCTTCAATAGCAAAATATTTTTTTCGTTTTAAGCTTGATTACCATATTCAATTTAAGCATTGCTCGCTTTAAGATTTATTCATTCATTTATATTATTGCTTGTTATATGTTTTTTTTTGCTATGATTGTTTATTTAATATTTGTTCGTTTTGGGTTTCATTTATTCTTTAATAGCAATTCCTGGCCGTTTTAAGTTTGAATTTTAATAGGTATTTGTATCTTCTGATCTTAAGTTTGAAATGGGCTTTACTTTTCTTAGAAAAACTTCTTTTTCGGAAAGTTTTTTAAAATCAATTTTTGTTCGTTTTTGATTGCAAAAAGTTTTTTTGCAATCAAAGATACAATTGCAAAGGATGGGTTTGGGGAGAAAGGGCGGGGGGGGGGGCTAGTTGCCCTTCGATTACTTTTGACTCTTTAAAAGTGAACTAGAACTTTCCATTTTCAATCAAATGAGCCCTCTTTGAAGTTTATACGAGTAACCCTTCTATAAGAACCATGTATCCGCCCAGGGCGTAACTTACAACGCCTATCCCATGTCCTGGGGGTTTTGTTGACCACAAATGAGCGGTCTCCGAAGTTTATACGAGCATCCCTTCCATAAGAACCATATATACCCCAGAGCATTACTTACGACGCCTGCCCCCGGGCCCTGAGGGGCTGCGTCGACACAGTAGTTTTTCTTATCTGACCTTTGAACTATTTTTATCGAGCTGGCTATCTCAAAATTTTTATTGGATTGGTTTGGGGGAACCATACATGCCTTCGGGGAATAACTTAGAACGCCTTCCCCCGGGCCCTGAGGAGTTGCGTCGACACAGGAGGTTTTCTTATCTGACCTTTGAACTATTTTTATCGAACTTGCCATCTCAAAATTTTTATTGGATGGGTTTGGGGGGAAAAGGGTATATGTGTTTGGGGGGGGGGGGAGCTAGTTGCCCTCGGGTATCTTGACTCTTAAAAAATGAACTAGAACTTTCAATTTCCAATCAAATGAGCCCTCTCTGAAATTTATACGAGTATCCACTGCATAAGAACCATGTACGCCCCCAGGACAACACTTACAACGCCTACCCTCCGGGCCCTGGGGGGGGGGGTGTCGACACCGGAGTTTTTGCTATCTAATTTTTGAACAATTTTTAAAAAAGGGGTATCTCAAAATTTATAGCGGATGGGTTGGGGGGGGGGGCTAGTTGCCCTTCAATCTCCTGACTCTTAAAATGTGAACTAGAACTTTCAATTTCGAATCAAATGAGCCCTCTATGAAGTTTATACGAGCATCCCTTTCATAAGAACCATACATGCCTTCAGGGCATAACTTAGAACGCCTTTCCCCAGGCCCTTAGGGGTTGCGTCGACACAGGATTTTTTTCTTATCTGACTTTTGAACTATTTTTATGGAACTGGCTATCTCAAAATTTTTATCGGATAGGTTTGGGGGGAAAAGGGTATGTGTGGGGGGTTTGGTTTGTCTAGTTGCCCTCGGATATCTTTTGACTCTTAAAAAGTGAACTAGAACTTTAAATTTCTAATAAAATGAGCCCTCCCTGTAGTTTATACGAGTATTCCTTTCATAAGAACCATGTACACCCCCAGGACAACATTTACAACGCCTACCCTCCGGGCCCTGGAGGGTTGTGTCGACACCGGAGTTTTGCTATCTAATTTTCGAACGATTAAAAAAAATGGCTATCTCAAAATTTGTAGCGGATGGATTGGGGGAGGGAGGAGGAGTTAGTTGCCTTTCAATCTCTTGATTCTTACAATGTGAACTAGAACTTTCAATTTCGAATCAAATGAGCCCTCTATGAAGTTTATACGAGCATCCCTTTCATAAAAACCATACATACCTTCAAGGCATAACTTAGAACGCCTTGCCCCAGGCACTGGGGGTTGTATTGACACCGGAGTTTTTCTTATCCGACATTTTTGACAATATGTCTATCTGAAAATTTCCATCAGATGGGTTTGGAAAAAGAAGGCGTGTGGGGGGGGGGGCTAGTTGTCCTCGGATCTCTTTTGACTCTTAAAAAGTGAACTCGAACTTTCGTTTTCCAATCAAATTAACCTATTCTGAAGTTTATACGAGCGTCCCTTTCATAAGAACTATATATGCCCCAGGGCATAACTTACAACGCCTGCCTCTGGGTCCTGGGGGGCTCTGTCGACACCTGAGTTTTTGTTACGTGACCTTTCAACAATGTTTAGCAAAATAGACATCTCAGAATTTTTTGTCAGATGCATCTGGGGAAAAGTGGCGTGGGGGGGGTCTAGCTGCCCTCCAATCTCTTTTGTTTCTCAAAAACTGAACTAGAACTTTCAATTTACAATCAAACGAGCCCACTCTGAAGTTTTTATGATCATCCCTTCCATAAGAAGCATAAATTCACCGAGGGCATAACTTACAACGCCAGCCCTCGGGTCCTTGGGGGCTGTGTCGACCCCTAGTTTTCGTTATATGGCCTTTGAAATATTTTTTTTTAGGGGTATCTCAAAGTTCTTATCGGATGGGTTTGAGGCAAAAAGGGCGTGGAGAGGGGGGGGCTAGGTGCCCTCCGATCTCTTTTAACTCTTAAAAAGTGAACTGGAACTTCCAATTTCCAATCAAATGAACCCTCTCTGAAGTATATATGAGTATCCCTTCCATAAGAACCATATATACCCCCAGGGTATAACTTACAAAGCCTGCCCTCGGGCCCTGGGGGTTGTGCTTACACCGGAGTTTTTTTTTATATTGTTTTTGAAGTATTTTTAACAAAATCGCTGTCTCAAAATTTTTATCGGATGCATTTGGGAAAAAATGGTCTGGGGAGGGGGTTGGTTAGCCTCCGATATTGTTTGACTCTTAAAACTGAGCTAGAACTTTCACTTTCCAATCAAATGAGCCCTCTCTGAAGTTTTTCCGCGCATTCCTTCCATAAGAACCATATTTGTCCTCAGGGCAAAACTCACAACGCCTGCCCCTGGGTCCTTTGGGGTTGTGTCGACACCGGAGTTTTTGTCATGTGATCATTGAACTATTTCTAACAAAATGGCTATCTCAAAATTTTTATCGGATGCATTTGGAAAAAACATGGCGTGGGGGGGGGGCTAGTTGTCCTCTGATCATTTTTGATTCTTAAAATGGGCACTAGTCGATTTCCAATTGAATGAGCCCTCTTCGAAGTTTATACGACGACCCCTTCCATATGAAGTGTCTCTGAAAAGAAAATAAAAAAAAATAACAAAACATTGGAGCCGTATGGCCTTTACTATAGGCAACGCTATAGTATTTCCTCTGATATGCTAATAATAAGTGTTTAAGAGACACCTACCCACCCACCCCCCCTAATGGCGGCAGACTCCCAGTAGGTGCAACAATAACACCAACTCATACATACGACCAGGTCTGGTTGAGTATTGACAACTCCTTCTGCTAGATAGCCTTGTAACAAGATGATAAAGACTGCCCTATTCTCCCCCACAAAGTCAGAAGGCATGATGCCATTTTTGTTTGTGGTAAGAATTTCAAGAAGTCAGTGGGCCTTATCATTGAGTAGAAAATCCATATGTCGCTTAGAAATGACCAAAAATCACTAGCCAAATAATGTGTGGCTATCTTAAGCAGATGAGGTAGAAATGTTTATTGAACTACTCGTCGAAATTATAAGACATATCAGACATATCTTCTAGACATATCAGGACAGACTCGGGGATCATAATTACATGCGTAGGAGGAGGAAGGTCATTATAACGTACACTGTATAGGGACCACCGGTGTGTGGACATCTCCCGGCGGTTACCAACCTTCCCTCAGCAATGGGTCAAATTGATCAGTGCTGCAGAACACCGAACAGGAGGAGCCCTTCCTAGAGGGACAACTGTGAAGGGTAGATGATCCAGAATCCTGGACAATGGTCTCTGCTAAGGGTAGAGAGGAATTGCATACCGCTATGCTGACAAAAAAGCCATGAAACTCCTTCTCTTTTATATAGTAATTGGATGGCGAAAAATTGAATAAAATCTTATGCTACCGCGTCCGGGGCAACCGAGGGTCTGATATCTAGAGTTATAAATAGTAAAAATAGTGATATGGTTGATGATAATGATGGTAATGTTTTCACTACCGCATCCGGGGCAACCGACGACTATTTATCCGATTTGACGACTCTCCAGTCAGGGAAGACACCAATATTTACCCTAAAGACATCACTTTCACTTGGAACGCTAAACATACGAACACTTCTTAAACCGGGAAAAAAGGAATTAATTTTAAATGAAATTGACCGCTACCGCTGGGATATTATTGAACTATCAGAGACCCACCTTCCTTTAAATGGAATAGAAACCATAAACGGAAACACCCTCATCACCTCGGGACGAAGCAATGGTGTTCACCGTCAAAGTCTTGGCTTTCTACTCTCGAAACGTGCTAAAAAATCTCTACTTGCCATAAATCCACTCTCAGAGCGTATCATCACCACCCGTTTTAAAGGATCCATTGCTAACATTCCATCATCCAAATTTATGCCCCCGACTCCTCCCGGATTGACCAAGATGCAGAAGACTTCTACGCCCAGCTCCAACACACCACAGACCAGGTGCCCAAAATGGATGTTCTGTTCGTGATTGGGGACTTTAACGTTATCGTCGGACAATCAAATGCAGTTTTCGAAGACGTAATGGACAAGTTTGGACATGGGCGACAAAACCTTGGGGGGGGGGGGGGGGATGCTCATATATTTCTGTCGTGATAACGATCTTTTCATTACCAACACAATGTTTCGACACAGAGAACGCAGAAAAGTCACGGGGAGATCCCCAGACGGCCGAACCTCAAATATGATTGACCTCATACTGGTCTGCAAGCGTTGGAAGTCGTCAGTACTGAAAACAGTATCTTTAGCCGATGGTGATTTTGACGCAGACCATGTTCTAGTCATGTCAGAACTCCGTATGTGCCTCCGAAAACCCCAACCGCCAAGAAAAGCTACCCAAGATACCGTGTCAATCTGCTGAAAAACCTCGAAACAAGAAACAAGTGTAAAACCGCTCTCTCGAATAAGCTGTCAAGCATACAACTCACGGGAGTCCCAACCACAGAGTAAGCCGATCTAGTTGACGAAACTGCCTCAATCATCAGAAACGGTCAATGAAATCTTAGGAGTACAGTCCCGCTCTTATAAACCGTGGATCACACCCGAAATCATCGTTATCTGTGCTGAAAAACGTATTCATGCCAACAAACAAGACCGACAAAGCCAGGATGAATACAAGAGTCTAAAACGTCTAGTAGGGAAAAAATACGGCAGGCTCTGCGCCAATACGTCAACGACAAGTCTCATGAAATCGAAGATGCCTTTAAAAAAGGTGACAGCCACTACATGTACAAAAAAGTACAGGAGCTGTCGGAAAAGAAAGCTGCGACAGCAACAACCCTGTTAGATAAACATGGACAAATTATCACATATTTTGAGGAGAGGCGGGAACGCTGGAAGGAACATATGCCAGAAACTAAGCCCCAGAATAACCACTGATCCATCTATCCTACTGTGTTTTGAACTACCGGAGTTCCCAGTAGATCAAAGTCCACCTCCATTACGAGAAGAGATAGTTGCAGCTATACAATCCCTGAAAACAAATAAAGCTCCTGGCCCAGATGGTATACAGTCAGAGCTACGTAAGTCGGTCCCAGAAGAACCGGAGACATGTATCATAAAGTCACAATAGGCATCTGAGAAACTGGCAACGAAAGCTATGATTGTCCCCCTTTACAGAAAGGGCGGAAAAAGCGACTGTAACAACTATAGACCAATTAGCATGACAAGCCAACCGGCGAAGATCCTCACAAATATCCTATTTGACCAAATAAAATCACTGGCAGACCTCACTTTAGAGGAATATCAGGCCGGCTTCCGAAGAGATGATCTACTATAGATCATATATTTTCCACCCGGCAACTGATGGAGAAATATATAGAAATTGCGAAAGAACTGCTCTTACTGTTTATTGACATTAAACAGGCCTTCGATTTAATATGGCGCAACTGGCTTCGGCACATGCTTCTGCATTATGGAGTCCCCTAAAACATGGTAACCTTGATCAAAGATATGTATTTGAATTTCTGTAGTCAGGTTCAGACGCCTGAGGGATTGACAGAAGAGTCCCAGACGTCAACAGGTGTTCTCCAGGGTTGTCTCCTATCCCCTCATCTGTTTAATCTGTTTCTAAATGCAGCTTTATCACTGGCTAAAACCACAGACAGCGCATCCATTGAAGGGAAACTTGTCGACAAATTAGTGTACCCAGACGACATCGTGAAAATAAACAGTCATGAACATTCCCTCCAAACAGACACAAACGAGATAGTGTCAGCAACCGAAGCCCTTGAGATGGTTGTCAACACAGCAAAAACGAAAGTCATGCGGGTATCTAGAGACTCTGCACCCAAAGCCATACTCCTAACCATAAAAGAAGAGCAAATTGAAAATGCAGAATCTTTCGTCTACCTCGGCAGTCTTTTAACTTATAACAACGATTGCTCAAAATCGATTAGGTGTAGACTGGGCATTGCAACCAGCGGCTTCAAGAGTCAATTATCAATTTGGAAAAGTAAATTACTATCAAAATAACTGAAGGTCCGACTCTTTAACTCTCTCATAATCCCCATTGCTATTTATGCAAGTGAAATTTGGTCAATTAAAGCTGATGACGAATTTCGAATCTCCGCATTTGAAACAAAATGTCTCCGTTGTATAGCAGGGATCACCTACGTTGACCGAGTATCCAATGAAGACCTCTGTAAACTCATCCACTGCTCACACACTACCAAATTAGAAGTCAGCAACTCCCCTGGCTTGGTCATATCCGACGAACGTCATCAAACCACCCCCAAAAATCACGTTTGAAGGATGGGTACATGGCAAACGACCTCGTGGCCGTACCCGCAAGAGGTACGACCACTTCAATAGCCAAAACCTCCCCCAACTCCTGCGTCTAGCACCAGATTGAATCGAATATCGTCGCCATATTCAATGACTAGTGAGAAGAGAAGAAGCCCCAATACAGCCACAAAGGCCAGATGGGATATAAGTCAAGTCAATGAAACATATCTGAATTATATATGACGAGGTTTTTTCATTGAAATACTTTTTACCCAAAAATTGTGTTTGTTAATTACGTCTTATTTGCTTAACACGACTGCTAAGTAATGATCTAGGACTAGAAAATAAAGATAATAGAAGATATCCCATGGAATAATTCCGTTCATTTTAACCGATAGTACATATCTTGAATGGTAAATTTTATCTTTCTGAAGCTCATTTTTCGTTTTCAGTTCGATTTTTCTTAGAAATTTGACTTTGGCAAGTGAGTTGTATTCGGCTATGGATTTCTTTCCTTCCTGAAAAGAAACCTGAAACGATTCTCCCCGGAGACTAATAGAAATTCCTTCTTTCCATTCGTTTACCTGAAGCTAGGTAACTGTCATTGGAAAAATTCTGGAACTTGTCTTTTGCTTCTATTTAACACAAAAGGTAGAACGACATGAATATTGTAAAAAGCAGTGTTTGACTATTTCTTTGATGTTTGAGGAATATAAATTTGACATAGTAACCTTTTCACGTCTATTACATAGCAATCTTAAAGCAGGGTGTGATAACTTCTTTGATGTTTAAGGAACATATATTCGATGCGATTACATAGCAACCTTTTCCCACACCTATATATAACGGGGGGGGGGGTGTCTTGTAAGATTGGTCTGAAGGACCTCCGCCTTGGTCATATTTGTCATACTATGGGTTATTTAACGATCTTTCCGTCTGTCGTTCCAGTTAGATCGTGCTTTTGAAGTGCCATCTATATATTATTTTCTTAACAGCACATTTAATGTAAGTGTTTAATAAAATCTAAAGATACTAAAAATGAACATTTAAGGATTATATTAAAGCTTTTTTGTGAAGACTTATCACTTTAAGTAACGTTTAGAGGGCTAGTTTAGCCTCTGAGTAGCTTAAAGCCAATGTTTGTTATCCTGCTTCAGGACTATCGCAAATATTCCCTCTTCAACAAGGGCACCGTTGGACATTTTTCTTATGTTGGAAGGGGACAAGATTATAAAAATGTTCTGCAAGGGAACGGGCTCTTGCCATCAAGCCATGACTATAGGGAGATAAAGCCAAGACAGATAGTATGGGCGAGAGGCAAAGCTGGCAAAAACCTTTTTCAGGATTGTATAAAATGATGTAATTTTCACTTGTTGATAGATAGTCTTTCATCCATCCATCCATCCTAAGGTTTGGATTTCTTGTATGAAAAGTAGCATAATTTCTTCTAAACATTGTATAATTTTGCACCTTAAATACATTTTTGGTCTTGGGGGGGGGGGGGGAGGACTCTCATGGCTTATAGATTCCTTTAATTCTAAGTCGAATTTTTTCTTACAATTCTAGTTTCTTTTGTACACCTTTTTCACTCAATTGAGATTTCAGGAATTTCAATTATTTCAATTGAGGGAATTTCAATTATTTCAATTGAGAGAATTTCAATTATTTTGTATATATATATATATATATATATATATATATATATATATATATATATATATATATATATATATATATATATATATATATATATATATATATATATATATATATATATATATATATATATTGTGTTACATTTCTTTTTTTAATCTACTTTCGGAGGACACTAAGAAAGTCGATAAGTGATGCTCTAATCGAATTCAATGTTTCTTATAGGTTTTAGAGGCTTTGGATTACCTTCACACAAAATGCAAGATCATTCACACGGATATTAAACCAGAAAATGTTTTGATGTGTGTTGATGAAGCTTACATTCGAAAGTTGGCTTATGATGCTGCCATCTGGAGTAGGAAGGGGCTTAAACTGCCTCAATCTCTTGGTAATTTTGATTTGTCATTTACATCTGCACAAATGTTAAATAGAGACTCAGTCCTCTCCCACTTCCTTCTGAGATTATCTGTAAAAAAGTTTAGGGACAAAACACCTTAAATGTACGAAGATATTGTAACTTGGGCCTTTAATATTACTTCTCTAAAATTTTCCACAAAGCAGGTATTTCTGTCTTGTGTTAAGAAAGAGATTTCGCTTTGGCAAAGACTGGAAATATTTAGAGTGGGTGAAGGAAGAGACGATGAAGTACCCTAATATTGTGTTGATTACTTATCAAATGCTTTATTGCCATCTTCAATTAAATGAGCTTGCAACATAGGAAAGATTTGATATTTTGAGCACTTTGACCTTCATGAAATTTTAAGTAATGTGGAGTTTGCCTCTAATAGAGTAATTACTACATCAATGATTGCCTTGGAAGTTGAATATTTACTACACAAAAGATATTGGACCAGATACTGGATACTAAAAACAGGTTTGACGTCAAATAAAGATGGTTTGACCTACAGTCTGTTGCAATTCTAGAAACATATACTGTTGTAAACTGTGGACTCAGTAAAATCTATAAATGTATACGAACAATATCGCCATTTATTTTCAATTGTCAAAAATTGGATGTTATCTGTAAATTACGTATTGGCGTCCCAAAAACTGCCGGGAACTTGGCGTTTCACTTAGTAACACTTAGAAAGACTTAGCGTTCTGGTGATAATTTGCGTGTCGATGAGATTGCCCCGCTGAAAAGGTAGGTTGCTGGTAAGGTGTACATTACCTTAATGTTTTATTTTGTGAATATATGTGAAACTCTAAAATAGTGACGCTACTTAGGATTCAATTTCAGTTTATTCAGTTGACAAGTAATTACTTATAAACTTCCTCAGGGGTGTCATTACACACTCCCTTCCACTTTCATGGAAAATCCTGTCAGTGCGCATCCCCCCTTCCGTCTCACATGCACCCAATATGACATATATTCATTTGGTAATTAGATAATATAGTACGAGTGTTAAGATCGTGACTCGCTCAGGTCTTTCACAAATTTTAAATTTTTCAAATAAAAACAACAAATTTAAATTTTTTGGAAAAGATGGAAAATAGCATGTCTATGATAGACATGCACTTATAGCATCTCTACTATAAGTGCGATTGGAGCATAAAGTTATGGATTGTTTTCCTGGACATTAAGGAAAATCAAAATTAAGTTGGTCAACAAGAAAATTATTCATGTTTTGTAGAATGTAGCTAAGTGTTAAAATAACTTCCAATCTGTATTGAGTAACTTAGCAACCCTGAGGTCAATATAGAATTAAATTTAGTTATGAGAATTTCTTGAAGATTACCTTAGAACATAGATCCTACAGTCCCTCTAGGAGACATCCGGCGCTTCTAAGAAAAGTCAACAGTTGTCACGAAGAGGTTGCTAGAAGGTCTTTCTCTTCAGGTTAAATTGATGAGTGCAAGTTATGCTGACCGTTGTGGCATGTTCTATGTAAAATGTGTTTCCCTATTTTTTTTTGCTTTTATTTCTTCTGTGATGGGTGCGTTGAGGTCACATAGAAAAGTTTTCGGGGATCCTGGAGTCATTCATGCACTGAAATCATCTATTTGTCGACCATGAATCATCCATGTCCAGGTTGGCTAATTTCTACCTCAGAATAACGCCTAAAAGAATTGGCTACCTGGAATATTCCAGGGCAGGTGATGGTATGGTCTTCATAATCTAGTGAATACTGAGCAGTGGATGTGAAAAGATGTAGTGGAGATGCGGAAATATGATTTTGAAAAATGGATTGGAGCAGTGGATTGGAATGATTAAGCGGAAAGTGGATAGTCGGATCTCCTATTCTTAGTCTAGGTGTCAGATATTAGCTGTGCGAAGAAGAACAAGTAGTGTATTGTTGTTGAAAATATGAACGTTGAAGCGGAGAGAAATTCTTTGATCTCCGTCCTTAGTTTGGTATATCGCCTACTACATGGCCTAAATAGTGCGTGCAGCGTAGAGGTTGTAAATGCACTTTTATGTCCACAGTACACAATGATCAAATTGGGAGATCAGATGGATCAGGAGATCAGATGAGATCATGGGTAATCACGATGATGATCGAGATTTTAAAATATATAAGTATTATCCGGTTTCACCTTGCATTGGCCTCAAAGGCCATAATCAAATGCGCAAGAAAAATACACAGGACCCGGGGATAAGTAAGTTATCCTAACCTCTTGACAAAATATATAAGGCATCGACATTTATATGGATCAACTAAGAGTTTTATGAACAAAGAAAGGCATGTGGGACTTGGATAAAAATTGTATTGACTTTTCTTTGAAATTCATGTCATTATCTTATCATGCGTAACGCTTCCGAAGTAGAGAGGTTCTGAACAAAGCAAAAATTAAAAGAATAAATGGATCAAACTAGACTCACATTTTCTAAACAATGACAAGCCACAAGAACCAAAGCGAAACACCACCCACCTACCTTACATGAGATCATCCTGTGCCTCCTGACTGTTGACTTCATCACTGCTTTTGACACAGTCAGAGTGAGATGATACTCCATATTGAGTGCCTTGAGGAAGGACTGAGTATCTGACTAGTTTATCGGTTTAATCCAGACATGCTATGTCGGTGCTAGACCTCAAGTCAGGGATTACCGAAGACTGGGCACACTTTTGTAACATTAATCTGGGAGTACGACAAGGATGTGTCTTCTCCTGACTTTATGATGTATTCGATCGTTGTAATTGAGTAGCATCAAGGAATAATGATAAGTCGTTCTCAATCTGTAACGGACCCAGATTGTGCCAACGGCGTGAAACTACGTTCTGAGTCCATTCAAGAGGCACAATCTATGCTTGGCGAATACATCAGCATTCATATAAGACAACACAAAACAAAGAGATCAAATGGTATCGGAGACGCACCCGTCCTGCTTGATGGAAATCCTATCAAAGATCTTAAATCGTTCAAATACACAAGTCTTCTGATGGATCCTTATGGAAGCATGGGAGATAAAACCAAGGTTGTGTGTCTTTAGCTTAGACTAATTTTATCCGTCTCAGGGAGTCTCTATTTAATAAACAACAAATCACTTAAAGACAAAACTACTATTCTAAGACTTCGAAGCCTGGCCGTTGAGAGCCTCGGATTCGCAAGATCTGGGTGTTTTCTACTGCAAATGTCTTCAGTATATTCTGAAGGTCAGGCAATCCGAAAAGGTTAGCAACGAAACCATCTGTACCAGTATTATAAACTGGCTATCCGTATCAGATGTCATCAAATGCAGAAAACTCTGGCCACCAACTGGCCTAGCCGCGAACTATGACGTCCTGATGACACGGTGTCGAAGCAATGCCTTAAGTGTGTTCCTTTGCCGTCTTGGATGAAGCGAGCCGGTGGTCAAAGTAAAACCTGATTTTCTATGTCATCCCACCAATTCCAAATTGGAGCCACTAGTTGGGTTCAAGAATTATGGTACACGCTGGGATCGAGATTTGCCGATCATCCAGTCACCGTTTATGAGCCAAACATATCGCTAGATCTTAAACACACCAACGAGATAAGGACTGTAATGTACAAAGAAGCAGTAGTAGTACCATCAGAGACACGCAGTGCATTCGTTAATCTTGATAATCTGGTCTGAAGCGGACTGCTGCGTTGATGTCTTTCTTTTCAAGAAACACCAACTAACTCCCATTTTTCCTCCTCGCATTCCAATTCAAGACCCCCTCCCCCCCGATGGCATCATAGCAAAGAAACCAGAATAGTGTTTTGAAGTGCCCATTGTAGGTCTGGCTTAGTCCCCTTTCAAGGTCAGACCAAATGTATCTTTAACTGGGGGGGGGGGGGGGGCTAAAAGTAAAATATCAATCTTTATAGGAAGAAAATAAAAAATAAAAATTGTCCGTAAAAACTTGCTTATGGTTCTTAACAAAAATTATTTGGGTTTAGTTAATTTCTGGTATTAGTATATTAAAACATGCGTAACGTATCAACTTCTGAAATGGTTTTTATTTTCAAATTTAATGGGCTACATTATCGGCTCTCTGATTCTTTTCGTCGTGCGGAGCATTTTGGACGATATTTTTTAATCTCATACCCTTTTTGGATCTACTCAACAGAATAGCCTTTTTAGAGCTACCCGATTGCTGTATAGGGGTCCACAGGGACAAGGGGGTCACATTATGCATTCCAAAAAGTATACCCAAAATACATATATTTCTAGTATTAGGGAAAATCCAACGTTGGCCTCGGAAAAAAGAAAGAAAGCAAGATAAATTACTCAAAACTTTACCTCGTTTGAAAAATATTTACAGACTTATATACCCCCGCCCCAAAAAAATTGTGCGAGTGCCAATGCATTGCTTTTTTCTATATTGACCATTTCCTCTGTCTTTTAAGACTTACAAAACCGAATTATAGGTAAGTGAGGATAAATTACTAAATAAACTACTTTGAATTTATTAGCTTATGGACAACAACGGAACAAGTTTGAACTATCTATAGTGTTCAAAATTAAATGCTCGGAAACGTGTGAATAGACTAATCTATTTTATTTTTATTTTCTGTTGCGGCTCTTAAACTTGCCTTTTTGGGCAAGAATAAAATGAAATTCTCCGCTTTCTTCGAGTATGGAACAAGCTGGTAAAGTGGAATTGACATTCAGAAAAAAGAAAAATTTGATCTATATCTACTAAACTGATCTAGTGCATCTACTTGATCTACCAAGCTAGCTAATGAACATGCTGGACAACAGGCTTAAAAAAAGAAACAAAAACGCTGCATATGCTGTTTCCTGACCACCAGATAATAAATTGTTTGGCCCTCCTCCCTCCAAAATTATAATTCCCTTACTCCCCAACCTCTCTCTAAAAAAAGGAAACTTTTATTCGAAGTTTTAACTCTATTCCCAAGCCTTGAAGAAAAACGGTATACTTTCCAAATTGCGCATAAAATGACGACTTTTATTACGACTTATAAAATGACATTTTCTTTAAATTAAACCTTGTAAATTCTTGCAGTCTCAAATGAGGTATAGTTGCGTGTATTTAGACCAAATAAAATCAGAAAAACGAACGCATGCTCTCTTGTGTGCATCTAAAATCCAACTGACTGATCTGATCTCCGGGTGCCATCACCAGGATACAGCATGTAGGTGCCATATAACATGATGCCATAGTTTTTAGATTAGCTGTTGGCTGGCTACATCTTACCGACACTCTTGATTATAGTAGATTGGAACAATGGTGCACTAATAGTAACAGTAGATAAAAATGAACAAATTAAAATGAAAGTTTGGTTTTATTACGTTTTACTTTACGTTTGTTTACTATTACGTTACTTTACGTTACGTTTTAATTACGTTTTGCTATTCTTTGTCTGTAAAAAAAATAACCCATCTGTAGAATTGAATGCTTGTAATCAAGTTTCATAATGTAAACGCGTAAGATAAGATATTTATTTCAAAAATTCACTACCGCATGCCCAGATGTAAAAAAAAACAAAAAAAAACACAGTTTTATTTTCTCACGACAATACACTTGAAAATTACTAAAGGATGCGGTTAGATAGACAGAATGAATAATTAGATACATGTTTGATATAACGGTATCCAGACACCAACTCAAAAAGTAGGAAAAATTCCAAAGAAATTTGAAGAACATACTGTGAAACAGTTCTTCAAACAACGATTTTATTTGTTTATTATCTTCACCAACAGGTCTTGGCCGCAAACCTGATGTTAGTCAAGGCACAAATTTATTGAATGACAGTTTTCCACATGAATCTTTTTCAACTCCACTAGATCGTGAGAAATCATCGGTAAAGTCATCAAAGAACTAATCATTTTTTGTAGTTATCTTAAAGAGCCTTTAGTCTATTTTACTTTTACAATTTTCAAACTTGTGGTTGCACTTTTTAGTTAGTACAGCTCCCAAAGACGCATTGCCGATAGAACCATCAAAAATATCTAAGAGTAAAAAGAAGAAGCTGAAAAAGAAAGCCAAAAAACAAGCTGAACTTCTAGAAAAGCAACTTCAGGAATTTGAAGAACTCGAAGAGCAAGATAAAAAAGGTAATTTGTGAATTGAACTTAGTAGAAAGGTAGAACTTAGTAGAAAGGTAAGTAGTAAATTTAATTAGCAGAATAGTAGAATTTAATTTAGTAGGTAGTCTATACTAGACTTCAAAATCCATATAATGTTTTGGTTATGCAGGGTTGAATTATCCTCTAGCAGTGTTGCCATCAAACCCGAGTTTATACAAAACAGTAATAAATTTGGCTTATGTGGAAAAAGTCAGATTTTTCTGTTTTTAGCCAAGCGCACACAGGTAAGTAAGAACACTACTTGAATTAGGCGGAAAATAAGTTTCCTCGATTTAGTGGTTTTCAGAAACACTACCATCGGCCATTTTTGTCGATTGATAACAATCGGTTATACTTGAAGCTGATCTTTTTATGTAAATGAAGAACACAAGAGCAGAAATAATCGCGGGTGCTTAAAGCTAGAAGCCATTCATCAGTATATTTCGATGTATTAACTTAGTTTTTTCTTCGGCAGAAAGCACTTCATCGAGGCAGTTTGTTGTCGGATTTCCTGACAGTGAAAGTCAGAAACGTCAGGTTTTTTCCGAGTTTCTTAAATGGCCAACTTACTTTTGCTTAGTTTGGAAAAATAAGTTACGTTATGTGAGTCACGAACGACCTCCAGAGCATTTAGGCTTGGCCGTCAACCAGTATTGTAAACCCTGGAACGTTGAAACTTCAATGCAAAAGTAACAAAAAGTCAAAGCAATATTTCTTCTCTAGTATCTCTATTACTATGAACCAGTTCAAAACTGAATCGATGATCAGGCCACAAAAGCCGATTGCCTTCACTCCTTTCTTCAAAACTTTAACACCAAGAGCCGCTGGGCTATTGGTGCCCCCCCCCCCCTGAGTGCGTGTGTGTGTGTGGTATTTTAAGATAGGCCATGCCTATCTCTTTCTTTTTGCAGAATAACCTTCGCTGGTAGTGTCAAGGTGTCCACCTTTTTTCCCCCATCCCGAGTACCCCTCCCTCCAGCTGTAGCCGGCTAGGGCAGACAACACTCGTCCCTCAAAAGAAATGGGTGAGCTACACCCACGCGCCAGCCATCCATGACACCTGATTTTCATACCCGGAAATAGCATGATAACTTCTTTCTCCCATCTTGAGTGGCTCCTCAACAGATCTTCCCTTTCACCATGGCTGGTACTTCGTATGTCCAGAGGTGTTGACCCCCCAGTATTATATTGACCGCCATTTCTGGCTTCAAACCATCCAACTTCGGCACTGCATTCCACAAAATACCCAGCCTTATGGTGAGCCACTAGAGAAGATGAGCGGTGACTTGACAGTGAGTGAGATTAAAAGTACTACGCCCTATCTCTGCCTGCTGTTCTAAGGAGCGCCATGAGAAGTTTATCACCGCTATCCTGATATTCATATGAACAGTTCAAGCTAAAAAAATTTAATTCCATAGAGGGGGGTTTGAAACAGTGGAAAGATGATTTACTACGAAAGTATCGGATGATGGCTGAAAAAGGAAGATTTAAAAACTTCACCTAATTCTGTTTCAGGAATTAGATTCTAGGCGATTTGAGTTTGAAAAACCCAAAAGTAACGACTTTATAGGTTAAGATCGTAATTGACCGGATCACATGTTAATGTATATTGCGACAAAAACGTTCGGTAACCGAAAGGCTTTCATTCCGTAATCGAAAGGCTCAACAGCTCATGGAGTGAATTTTTTATAAGCAAAGAAGCTTGTAAGAGACTAACTATTTGTTACTAAAAAATAAAAATTTCAACACTCTAGATTATGGATTTGAAAAATGAGCTTTTTTGAACATCTAAATTTTCAACCTTGATCTTTCGATTCAGCCCCGTGAATATGGAGCTGTAATCGGCTTATATAAGGCAAGGACTTGAAGACGTACTAGGAAAAAAGAGAATTAACAAATATAGATGCTAAAAAAATATATTTGGCTTCTTAATCCTCTGAAAAAGCCAAGACGCTTGGAGGGAAGCCATTAAAGATTTACATAAAGTTTAAGTCATCTACGAAACTAAGAAATGTATATTTTCTTTTTCATTCTATTTCCGTCAAGTTCCTCCGGGCTATATTTGGAAAGTAGATACGCTTTGGCTTAACTTGTTAACTAACCCTTTTCGTTATTTAAATTAATTAGAGAACTTTCTCGAAATGTTAACTACTAAAACTGAAAGATAAAAATAGGTGGGTGATTTTAGCAAACCTTTTTTGATATATATATATATATAGTTAGAATCCCGTAATTTTGATACTGAAGTAATGTCTTTTGATTCTTTTAAACTATCTTTTTTTGGATCTTCGGATTGTTCTATGTTTGTAGAAACTTCAAAAATATAAGCTTCTGTGTGCGGTGATTAATACTAAAATATATAAATATAAAAATAAATATGGATAAAAAGAGAATAAATGAATAGGATGAAATGTGAGTATTCCAAGTATTGCTGGGAAGAAGTAAATAATTAATTCATAATATTGGCAAAAACAAAAGAACGTTTGTTGTTTTTTCTATTTCGAAACAAAAAAGGAAAGAAGGAAGAAGAAGTAATAGAATACAGAATTCCCAGAACTCTACCAGAGGTCGTCATGCACTTCAGAAAATTCATATAATAAAACTTCTTGCTTTAGGATGGCGATAAAAACTGGTATGCTATATTTTTTATCATATACGCAGTTTTCTAAGCAATCAATTATCATTTAGTCATAGTATATTTTCTTTCTATAACAAAGACTGCTAATGGTTGTTTGACCCTATAAACTTAGCCATGAGCTTAGATTGTGCCACGGAATAGTGGCTTTCTGCCATTTTGTGGAAAAAAACTACAATTTTCCCCTAAGACGACCAAGTTGCTATTGATTGAAAATTCTGAGATAGCCATTCGATTTAAAAGTATCAAAAGATTGTATATTGAGATTCTCGGATGCAGAGGAAGTAATGCCGCACGTGGCACGAAAAGTCACGTCATCTATACAAGATAAATGGTTAATATGGACATTTATCTTACTGCTTAATTTAATTAAGTTGGCTAACTTGATTTTTAATGAGATTGTGCATATATGTGTGTGTAGGGGGTAGATGCCTAAAAGAGTGCAATGCCGCACGGTAGCGCATTCGGTTCTGAAAAGTCATGCAGTCTATTCAAGACTACATAAAAAAATTTGAATTAAATAAATTCAAGATTAAATAAAAATGGAAAGTTTTTTTTAACTGAAAGTAAGGAGCGACATTAAAACTTAAAACGAACAAAAATTATTCCATATATAAAAGAGACTGTCCCTTCCTCAACGCCCCGCTCTTCACGCTAAAGTTCTTTATTGTTCGACAAAGTAGAGTTGTGAGAAAAAGTCAAACTTTAGCGTAAAGAGCGGGACTTCGAGGAGGGGACAGCCCCTTTCATATACGGAATAATTTTTGTTCGTTTTAAGTTTTAATGTCGTTCCTTACTTTCAGTTAAAAAACTTGTTTTTTTTATATTTAATTTCTGAACGTTTTTGAATTAATGCAGGTATTGAATTTGGCTTACCCTACATGAATAATTAAAACGAAATATGCGTATTAGTTTATTTATTTTTTAACTAATAATAACCTCATAATAACCTAAGTTCGATTTTTGTTCCATTTATTTAGGAATGACTCCTGAATCGCAAAGGTTGTTTAATTAGAACAATAACCTCTTTTAAAAGTTAAAGAAAAAGACTTTACCGTAAAACCGAGCCATTGAAGACAGACAACCCCCTTATATACCTAATATTCTCTGTTCGTTTTAAGTGTTAATGTTGCTCCTTACTTTCAGTTTAAAGAACTTGTTTTTTTCTAATTGTTTTTTAAATAATTCTGGGAAATCCAGTGCCCTTTCATGGAAATTCTCTTCCCCCATGAAAAATTCCTCCATGGAAAGATCCTCTCACGTAATCCTCTATCTCCGACCCTCCCCCCCCCCACCAAAAAATAATCCCCCCTGAAAACGTCTGTATACTTCCCAATAACCAATTCTATATGTAAACAATGGACAAAGTTCATAACTTGCAGGCCTTCCCCCGGGGACTATGGGGGATCAAGTCGTCCTCAAGGACATAGCTATTATATTTTTCGACTATGTTGAACAAAATGGCTATTTCAAAATTTTGATCCGTTGACTTTGAGAAAAATAATGAGCGTGGGAGGGGGCCTATTTGCCCTACAATTTTTTTGGTCACTTAAAAAGGGCACTAGAACTTTTAATCTCAGTTCTAATAAGCCCTCTCGCAAAATTCTAGGACCACTGGGTTGATACAATCACCCCTTAAAAAAAAAAAACATGCATCCCTGATCTTTCTTATGGCAAAAAAAAACAAAACAAAAAAAAACATAAATTTTTGCAGATAGGAGCTTGAAACCTCTACAATAGGATTATCTGACTGATACGCTGAATCGGATGGTGTGATTTTCAGTGAGATTCTATGACTTGTTAGGGGGTGTTTTCCCCTTTTTTCGAAAATAAGGCAAATTTTCTCAGACCCATGACTTTTGATGGGTAAGACTAAACTAGATGAAACTTTAATATTCAAAATCAGCATAAAAATACAATTCTTTTGATATATCTATTGGTATCAAAATTCCGTTTTTTAGAGTTTTGGTTACTATTGAGCCGGGTCGCTCCTTACTTTCAGTTTGTTACCACGAACTGTTTGATAAATGGTTAATATTGATATGGATCTTGATTTAATTAGGTTGACTCATTTCATTTTTATTAAATAGTGTTTAGTGATGTATAATTGCGCATGAACTATTAGGAAGGATGGGCGATAGGTCATTTGTTTTAAGGAGGGGGATTTTAAGTTAAAAAATCCTGACTCTTATTGTGCTCTATGAGCCCTTTAACCCTGTTTGTAGTGGTTGTGAGGATTTTGGCTACGAGAAGGTCGAAAGTCTCTCAGAATTTCCATCCATATGAACAATAATACCTCTCTCCGTCCACCTGAAGTTTGGTGATAAAAACATTATTAACAGCTCACTCCAAAAAACTATTGTCCATCAAAAAGTTTTACGAAATATACAATTTTTGTCCAGAATTTAAATTATAATCTTAATATTTTAATTCTTAAGCAGAAAAATTGGAAAATCAGGACGCTGCCATTCAGTTTACAGTTATTGATGTGTACAATTTATCAGGAAGAAATCGGGGGTTTATGGGGCCGGTAGCCCAGATTATATCATAGTTAGGCCTAGACATGGTTTGAAAAAACTATCAGAAATTAAATAAAACAAAAAAGTTGGTTTTTTGACTGAAAGTAAGAAGCAACATTAAATTTTAAAAAGAATAGGAGTTATTCCCCATTATCTGCATATGCCTCCTTCTGAATCCCTCGGTCTTTGCGCTGAAGTTTTACTTTTTGTCCCAATTCTTTAAGAACGACTGCTGAGACACAACTGTTGAATTGGAATAAGAAGGTTTTTTAAAGCACCAGAAAATTTCAGCGCAACCCCTCCCCCTTATATTTATGCGGAATATCTGCATCTATATAGCCTATGCGGAATGATTTCGGTTCGTTACAAGTTTTAATGTTGCTCCTTACTTTCAGTTGGAAATAACTTTTTTTTGTAATTTAATTACTAAGAAGGAAGGAGTTGCGTTCTAGAAAATACAATGGGTAATTTTGGGTAATTATACAATTGTCCAATAAGGGTGAGGGGGGTAAAGTGAAGTAAAGCAGTGATGCTGAGCTGGGAACTGTACTTGGAATGTACTAATAGAAAAGGTAGAAATGTTTTAACAAATAGAATAATAGCCCAAACTAGTATTTGCCATGTATTGTTCAAGAAAATTGTTTATAGATAGTTCTTCTGTTGCTTCTGGGCTTAGAACATGTGTTTGTTTTATCTGAGCTTTCAACTACTTTCTTGATCGTTTTTTTAATTCCATTATTCGGCTTGCTCAGGAAATTGCAAACGGAAGATAAATTTCTCAGCCACAAGTCTTTGAACTTTGCAAAAGCAGTTCTAAGCGGCTTAAAAGTCAAATCAATATGCTTTCTCTTATTGATTCTGATTGGAACAGGGTCTATTGGCGATTCACTGAAGCTTAAACGGAAATTTGGTAACATAAAAAGAATAAAAAGAATACGGCATTGGCCTTTACAGTCCCTACCGGTGGTGCTGATCTCCGTTATTGACTCTTCAGCCAGGAAGTGCATTGGAAGGGGGGGGGGGGTTGAAGGCCAAGCATCCTGTGCTTTCATATAACCTTCCTGTTTACCTTGCCCAGATGTATCCAAGTACCCCTTTAGAGCTGGGTTGACTGGCTGAGCTTACAAAGTTGCGTATAAATGATCCCCGTTCCAATCTGATAACCAGGGAGACCAAGACTACAACCCGTGTCCTCACGGACAAAGGATTTCAAGTCCAGTGGGGAACTGGAAAACATAGAAGACTGGAAACTTAATTCAACGGCAAGGAAACTGTAAATGCTGCCAAATGGCTCTCATTTTGGCTCTACTGCTTTCTAACTCCTCCTAATACTGACAACTTATTTCAACTTCAAGCCATTTTAGGCCAACAGAACTGGACATGCTCATCCTCTACCACACTCTGTTCAGTGCTTTACTCTGCTCTCTATCATGGAGTGCCTACTTCCTTTAGATCTTTCTTACGACATGTGAGAACCCCTCTATTACTTCTGCCGTTATATCCATAAAAGTGATGTAAAACCAATGAAGGTCTAATTACCTTCAGTTAACTGTATACTTTGGACTAAAGGATGTGTAAATGTATCTATGCCAACTGAATAAATCATTTCACTGTATATTTAACGTTATGTGTTTTAACGTAAATATTAACCTTTGTTATGTAGTTAATTAACACAAATATGACATCAACTATCTTTTAATGTGAACAAAAAAGAAAAAGAATATGGCATTGAACTTTACAGTCCCTACCGACGGTGCTGATCTTCGTTTTATGGCCCTTCAGCCAGGCAGTGCGATGGGGGTGTGCACCAGCCATCCTGTGCTTTTGCACACCCTGTTACTGATTTACAAATCAGTATATAAAAAAAAACCTTCCTCGATTATTTATTTCGCTGTGTGTTGAACTAATGTGTCTTTACGTATCTTTGTGATTATCTTTTCAGAATTTTGTAAATGAATCGAGTTTTGGGACCTGCTTGGCAGATTCCAAGGAAAAATAATTTAATAATTGTGTAATAATAATTATGATAAATATAACATACAGTTATGTAATGATTATGCATTAATATGTAATAATATACAAAAATTATGGAGAACTCTAAAAGCAAAAATAAGAATTGCTGTAGCTATAAGTATCAAAAGCAGTAATTTCTATTCTGTATAACTCGAAAGTTTGATTTTATTATTGAATTTTATTTTATTTGCTTAATCTAATTTCATTTTTATGGAAATTAATTCATAATTTTTCGTTTTTGTTGCATTCAGGTCTGCTTTTGACTTTTTTTTAGATTTTAGTGTAAAGGCTCTTCATGACTTTTCTTGTGTTTCAATTCTTAGAATTATCCCCTTAAAGATATTTCCTTAAAAATAAGGACTACTTTCACAAATAAAAGAACACATTTTGATTTTTGAACGCTCAATAGCTTTCTCAGAAGCCAATTCGACTAATCAAACCTTTAATGACCGCTAAGTAAAGGGTGGCCCTTTTCAAAAGCAGTGATTAGTCTAAAAACTAACATTTTGAAAACGGTGTATGGCTTTAGAGAATCTCCTTAGGTTAGGATAATAGAAGTTTTGCCTTTCGTAGATTAAACCGTTTTTTCTTTCTACGTATTTTAAGAAGTTATTTAGCGTTTTATTCAGTGCTCCCATTTTCCCTAATATTGTTGCTAAGCGATTTCTAATAATCTATTTATTTACTTAATTACTTTAATTGATTTTCTTTCTTAAGACCTTTTTTCCTCTTCAGTTTCGTTGTTTTCTTTTCAAAATAGTTTATGGGGCTTTTCTGGTAGGTTAGGCTTTGAGTGACACCTATTTGTATTTCTTCTAGCTTTTGAAATCAATTTAGATGGCAGAAGTGGAGGCTAAACAGTTAATAATGGATCTATGATATCAAACAGTTCATGGTAACGAACTGTAAGTAAGGAGCGACCCGGCTCAATAGTAACCGAAACTCTAAAAACGGAATTTTGATACCAATAGATACATTAAAAGAATAAGATTTTTATGCTGATTTCAAATATATAAGTTGCATTAACTTTAATCTTAATGATCAAAAGTAACGTGCCTGAGAAAAATTGCCTTATTTTCGAAAAAAGGGGGAACACCCCCTTTTATCTTTTCATAGAACCTTAATGAAAATCACACATCAGATTCAGCGTATAAGAGAACCTTGCTGTATAGGTTTCAAGCTCTTATCTGCACAAATGTGGTTGTTTTAGGTTGTTGGATCTTTCAATGGAGGAAGTTTTCATGGGGAAAGAGACATAGCTATGAAGGGGGTGCCGGATTTCCCTGCGTTATTTAAAAAAAAATGATCAGAAGCTAAATAAATAAACAAAAAAAAAGTTTTTCAACTGAAAGTAAGGATCAACATCAAAACCTAAAACGAACTGAAATTATTACGTATGTGATTGGGTTTGCCCCCTAGTCAATACCTCGCTCTTTACGCTAAATTTATTTTTAGTACTTTCATAAGAGCTATTTATTCTAATTAACGGCCTTTGTGATTAAGCGGTCACTCTTAAAGAATTGTAAAAAAATTTGAACTTTAGCGTAAAGAGCGAGGTATTGACGAGGGGGAGAACCCCCTGATATACGTAATAAAATATACGAATAAAGAAGTTTGTTACGTAAATTCATTCGTAAGTTACGTGTAGTTGTTACTAATAAAAATGTTCGTAAATAAAATTTAACAACTTTCGAGAAACCCATTTAACCAAAAATAGTAGAATTAATATGCAAATTTCGTTTTAATTATTCATGTACGTTGAGCTAAAATCGAAACTTGCATTAATTCAAAAACTTTCAGAAATTAAATAAAAAAAAAACAAGTTTTTTTAACTGAAAGTTAGGACCGACATTAAAACTTAAAACGAACAGAAATTATTCCGTACATGAAAGGGGCTGTCCTCTGCTCAACGCCTCACTCTTTACGTTAAAGTTTGACTCTTTCTCACAACTTTATTTTTAAAACAATAAAAAACTTTAGCGTAAAGAGCGCCGCGTTGAGAAGGGGACAGCCCCTTTCATATACGGAATAATTTCTGTTCGTTTTAAGTTTTAACGTCGTTCCTTACTTTCAGTTAAAAAAAAAAAAACTTTTTTTCATTTAATCATATTAAGTGGGCTGGGCAAGTTTAGTCCTTTTGATGTCAATTCGGCCGTAGTTAATCGACACAGGAGCATTTTGTGTCAGCTTTCGACTAAATAACTATTCATAGATTGTTTATCATTTGTAGATTATTTATAGGTTCGTTCTGATCGTTTCTTATATTAATTCATTTTTTACCCGCAAATAAAACAAAGCAAATGCAGGGTACAAAATAAACAGGAGGAAAGCAAAAGGAAGAAAAAGAAAAGAACAAGTAATAAAAATAGAAAGTAGCCACGAAAAAACACACAATGGACAAAGAACTTCAGGTATTAACTAAAAAAGGCCTGAAAGGGGTAGTATGGACCCAAATGATCTCGCATCTTACGTAGTTAAGTTTTTTTCCGTTCGTTCCAACTATGGTCTATTCCTCATTTTAATTTCTGTTTACTTGAGGGTTCATTTATAGTAATTTTGCTCGTTTTAAGTTTGAATCGATTGAATAAGCTTTTTATATGGTCTACAGGTGACTCCTCTGTATTTTTTAGCAACTCCAGATGAAAGCAAAGATGAGACAGCCTCAAATGGATCCACCAATAAAGATCAGGAAACAAACGGAAACGATGCAAAAACAGAATCTAAACAGAATGGCACATTAAGTACCAGTAGTAAGTCAGCTTTTTTCTAATACTCGACACAGGTACCTGAGGGGGAAGTTTTTGGGGAGAGGCACCTATGGAATAAGTGGATTTTTTTTTTAATGACGTTATGTATGGAATGATGGGGGTGAGAATCCCCCGCCCCCTCTGTATACGTGCTCGAGTGTACAGATCATGCTCTTTGCATATGTTTACCGTTTTCTTTGAAACAGAATTTCGTTGGCATCAGTTGTTTCCCTGGCTTTAATTTTAAAGTTAACTTAGCCGGCCCAAAAACAAGAATTTTGAATTAGTCTATTACAAAAGCAAACGAAAAATTTGCCCACTTGAAGATACTTTTTGTTTCGTAAAGTGATCTGAATTCCGCCTGACGAATGCTTTAAATTGAAAAATCTAATTGAAGACATTAATTTGATTTCCCTGCTGATTTTGACACAAAGCTGTTCAAGACAAAAGTATGTACGTGATATATTCTTTGTCCGTTCTGACTTTCTTTCCTCGCCACATTATAATGCAGAATCAAAGGGTATGAAAGTTCTTATGCAGATTTTATTATAATAATATATGGTCTCAATTCATAATTTTTTCATATTTTGACGGATCGCAAAAAAAGGATATAAATAGAGCAAAAAAAGAAAAAGTTCTGTGCATTCGATTGTTAGCGAGAATGCTAGTACCGTATTATAATAAATCATCTTTTTCCTTCAACAAAACTTTCTTTTGCTAATTACATTAGACAATTGAAATCCATCAACAGCAAATGTTTTTCTCTCAACGTAGAATTATTATAGCTTCAATGAGACTGTATCATTGGTCGAAAATGTTACTACTACTACTCCTGACTAAGCTCGGTTGATATCAAAAAACCTCTTTTTGTATATAGTCTGTTGATTAGAATTTAGAACCCCCCCCCCCCCTCTGCCCTCAAGAATACTAGTCGTAGACCCTCGAAAAGTGGAATTAAGCTATTAGCTGTAACCTCTTGTCAAGTTTGATTGAGAATGAGGAACTTCTTATGGTAAATGTTCCGATAACAAAAATTTAGACATCTCCTTCTTCTGTAAAGGTCCGGACATTTTCAGAAAAGGAAAGAGCACTATTTAATTATTTCTATAATTAATTATAGAAGTAATTTCTATTTAATTTCCTTGAAATCTGATAACCCACTCTGGTAGATGTAATGATCAAAAGAGTCTACTCCAAAAGCCTGATGTAGGACACTTACTCTTAATTCCGGGCAAGGCTGGTTGAGATTCAGCTATTTCTGCTAGATATCCTGATGTTAAGAATTAAGGGGGTTCATCCTCTTCCCCCCAAAACTTCCTATATACAGGGGATGAATGTCGTCTGGGTACTGACTAGCGCATATATGATATTAAACTTTGCTTGCCACCAATTTTAGTTTGGATCCCACTTTCCCTTCTTGTAGGAACGCCAATGGCAAATATTTTGGGACCCTTGGCCCCACTCTCAAAAGATTTTTTGAACGTATACAGACTCCGAAAAGTTCCAGTTACAACACCTGGTCTAGGATACACTCCTTCTCAACTAGTTTTATTAAGATTTCACAATCTGTTCTGGCGGATGTCATGATAAGAATAATCTAGGAACTTCCTCACCTTCCCAGATAAGTGTTTGGGTGTTTGGTCACCACCCCAAAAGTCACAGCTAGGATGCTTGCCCTTGACTCTTACCAAGTATGGTTGAGATCTGGTAATCCCTTTTGCTAGATATGTGTCTTGAAAGGTCCTACTATGCTGAAAGGTACGCTCATGACTGACTTTGGGAGAAGTCCGAAGAACTTTCACGGGAGAGGCGTGTGATGCCTCAAAAGGTGTATTCCCGTGCCCAATTTATTGGGCCTGTTAACACGCCAGTGGGTATTAAGGCTATGGCTCGACGAGATTACTCCCTAAAACACCCCTCACTATATTTCTCAGTAAAAAATCCAAAATTCCGAATTTTCGTTGATAAAGCGATGAAATCTCAATCTGCGGATCTCACACATGTTGAAACTCTTGGTGTAATCAACACCGCAGTCGTTTTTGGGGATTTTCACCCTTTTTCTAAAATCTTGCACAGTTTATTATGCTAAAAAGTTTTGGTAGGTAACTTTTAACTTACTGTGAAAATGCATTTAATAATGAATGCATTGTATAAATGGTTCTATGAAAATGCCTTTAAGTGTTT
Organism: Artemia sp. Qi Xiang Cuo; assembly: GCF_049724085.1. Classification (NCBI taxonomy): domain Eukaryota; kingdom Metazoa; phylum Arthropoda; class Branchiopoda; order Anostraca; family Artemiidae; genus Artemia; species Artemia sp. Qi Xiang Cuo. Next base: position 21,672,911 of record NC_142796.1, on the reverse strand, counting down.
AAAAAATGCATTGTATAAATCGAATGCATACTTGAACTTGAATGCGGACACTTGAACTTAAATTCGTATATAATGTAGCAATTTTTTTTATTATTCTGTTTAATGTTATGCAGAAGGCCTCACCAATTGGGTCGAATACTTATATTAAGATGTGCAACAAGCAAAGACATTTATAAAATAATTTATGATAATATGATTGACGCTAACAATAGTTTATGTCAGCAATTGTGGTATATTGTGAAATTGTGGTATAACAATTGTAAATATAAATGAGGGACGAACAAACTTAGTTGAGCAGAGTTGAAAAGTCCCACCAATTTTTTGCCCTTCTTAGTATAATTTTAAAACTAAAATTCTAGGCTTGCCCAGAAGCAGTGGAAGGGCTAAAGCCGTCCTAGCCGATTGGTTGGCACGTTAGATTTGTATACTTTTGTCCGTAAGGACAGGGGTTTGAGTCCTGGTGTCGCTAGTTATTTCGTTTGGAGGGGGCGTTAGTGGTGTGACTCTTTAAACCTAGCCAGAGACAACCCAGTTCTAAATGGGTGCCGGGAGGAAGGCGAGTGAAAGCACTGGATGGCTGGCCCCCAACCCCATTGCACTTCTGAAGAGCCACGAAACAGAGATCAGCACCGCTAGTAGGGACTGTAAAGTCCAATACGGTATTTTACCTTTTTTTTGGCTTTTACAGAAGCAATAATTTGCTTATCATGGTAACTTAGCTACCAAACATAGCAGTTTTTATAGTTCTGTTAAGCAACTGCTTTTTCCTGAACAACAGTAACAACCATAGAAGTGACAGCTATATGCGTATTAAATAAAAAAAAAAACAAGTTTTTTTAACTGAAAGTAAGGAGCAACGTTAAAACTTAAAACGAACATAAATTATTCCGTATATGAAAGGGGCTGTCCCCTCCTCAACGCCTCACTCTTTACGCTAAAGTTTTTTATTGTTTAAATAAATAGAGTTGTGACAAAGACAAACATTAGCGTAAAGAGCGAGGCGTGGTGGAGGGGACATCCCCTTTCATAGACGGAATTATTTCCGTTCGTTTTAAGTTTTAACGTCGCTCCTTACTTTCAGTTAAAAAAACTCGTTTTTTTTATTATTCAATTTTTGAACGTTTTTGAATTAATGCAGGTTTTGATTTTGGCTCACCGTACATGAATAATCAACCCAAATTTGCATATTAATTTTACTTTTATTTTGGTTGAACGCCTTTCTCGAGCGTTGTTTAATTTTATTTACGAACGTTTTTATTAGTAATAAATATACGTAACTTACGAATTAACTTCCGTAGCCAACTTCTATATTCATATATTTTTAATACGTATGTTAGGGGGTTCGCCCCCTAGTCAATACCTCCCTCTTTACGTTAAAGTTCGAATTTTGTTCCAATTCCTTGAAAATGACCTCTTAATCACAAAGACCGTTAATTAAAATAATTATCTTTTATTATAGCACTAAAAAATCTTTGGCTTAAAGAGCGCGGCATTGATTATGGGATCGACTCAGTTTTATAAGTTATGTTTCCTATTTGTTTTAAGTTTTTATGTTCCTCCTTACTTTCAGGTGAAAAACTTGTTTTTTTATTTAATTTCTGATGTTTTTTTTTAAATAATACTGGGAAATCCGGCGCCCCCTTCATAGTCCCCCCGGGGACTTTGGGGGATTTAGCCATCCTAACAGACATAGTTATCATATTTTCTACCATGCTGAACAAAAGGGCTATCTCAAAATTTTGATCAGGTGACTTTGGGAAAAAATGAGCTTGGGAGGGGGCTTAGGTGCCCTCCGTTTTTTTATCACTTAAAAAGGGCACTAGAACTTTTAATTTCCCTTCCAATGAGCCCTTCCTCGATTTTCTAGGACAACTGGGTTGATACGATCACCCCTGGAAAAAAAAAAAAAAACAAACAAAACAAAAAACAAATAAACACGCATCCGTGATCTTTAATCTGGCAAATATTACAAAATTTAACGTTTTAGCAGATGGAAACTTCAAACATCTACCGTAGGGTTCTTTGATGGGCTGAATCTGATGGTGTGATTTTCATTAAGCTTCTATAACTTTTAGGGGGTCTTCTCCCTTTTTTTGAAAATCAGCCAAATTTTCTCAGGCGCGTAACTTTTGAAGGATAGGACTAAACTTGATGAAACTTATATTGAAATCAGCATAAAAGTCTGATTTTTTTTGTTGTATCTATTGCTATCAAAATTCCGTTTCTTAGAGTTTTGGTTGCTATTGAGCCGAGTCGCTCCTTACTTACAGTTCGTTACCACGAACTGTTTGATAACAGCACCTAAATTTTATGTGAGAATGATTTTATTGGTCTTGGTGAAGTGAAATAGCTGATTCCCACGTTCATTTATTTTCTTTTTTTATTTGTTTATTTATTTTTTTTGGGGGGGGGGGGGGGCAGAAACGAGCAAACGTCTGCAGAAGGAAGGTAATCCTTAAATTCTTGTCATCAGCACGTATACCAGAAGAGGCAGTTAAATCTCGAACGAACTTGATGAGGCGCAACAGCTAATGTCGTAGTTTTGATTTTTGAGGGACCGGGACGAATTCCACCTCTCTGAAGGGGGGGGAGAGTTGAGGGGCAAACAATTTCTTATTAACTGGTTGTCTACAAAAAGTTGAGAACGTGAGTTCTTGGATCTCGACTAAAATTATTTGAAAGTAGCAGTTAATACCTTAGTTATGCCTTTTAGATGACAGGATTGATTTGACCTCAGGGGGGGGGAATTTGGGCCCATTTGGCCCCTCCAATTATACGATACATTTTGGACATGCTAGAAGTATTTTGATTTACACAAGGTGTAAACCTTACTTTTGAAACCCCCTGTTTTTGGATGGACCATTTGCGTAGTTTGGCTCCCTCGTCCCTGAGGCGGTACACATACAAAATTTGGTTGCTGGGTTTCCATCCTAATTTTGCCTTTCAAAAATTGACCTAATGACCTCATATAGGCTTTCCTTTATTATAAATTATATAATACATAGATTTTATTTTCTTATAATTTGTTGTACTTTATGATAAATAATGTTGTATATAAAGTTTCATTTGAATAATAGTGTTTCGAATAGTGTTCAGTGCTGTTGACCCTTACACTTTAAAAAATAATAATAAGATATTGTGTTATGTTATGTTTGGTCTTTATTTGCTTGATCAGATCTTTTTTTTTCGTTTCGGATGGTTTTAAGTAAATTTACATGTTTTGGTTGTTTTTTTCACATCCTCTCATGAATATTGTTTATGTATTTGCTAAGCTTAGTGGGATTACAATATTTATATAACTCAGCGTGTTTTGGTTTATGTTCACTTTAATTTCTTTTTTTTAATTTGTCCTTTTTTTTCGTCCTTGGTTGTTTTCTGTAGGAACTTACTGCGTATTTTAGCCGCACAGGCTCCTTAGAGATTAATAGCTAACTATTTTATATATTTTGTTCTTTTTTTGTCCTCTAATAAGTTACTTCTCGCTCTTAAATATTAACAGTGAGTTACTTTGAGACAAGTGTAAAAGGATATTAGAAAAGTTTTGGGACACGTCAAAATAGTATTTCCCGCTAATAATGTTTCTAATAAATAATAGTGTTTCTAAGCCATATTTAGGAATAGTGTGTCTAACTAGTGTTTATGTTTGTTGCAGATTCATTAATTGATATTGAGCACAGGAAAAGTTTTGCAGAAATGGAACAAGCGGAAATCTCACATTCAGAGTCTCAGTATCCTCCTATGTCACCAGACACGAATCCAATTGGGATGACAACTTCAGTGACTGCCGTTGAAAATGGGTTTCTGGAAAGCAATATTGGTCGCAGTGAAACTAGTGGTTCGGTTGACGAGCCGGCAGAAACAGGTCCTTTTTTGTTTTATGCTTTTTCAAAAAGAAAAAGAAGAAATAGAGTGTAAGAAAAACAAAACTATAAAAGCTAATCGTCTGTTTGAACTTCAACTATGAGAACAAAGTTAGAACACAGATGCTACATGTAATTCTCGTGTGTCGGAAGAAGTAGTATATGGTTTAAGAGGGGGTGAAATTTATTTTTTGATTTTAGTATAAGATTTTGAATTCTCACAATCTATTAGACTCGGAATTATTAATGATGGAACTTTTTGTGAACCAGAAGAAGAGGGACCAAAAGATTCGTAACAATTTTTGATAAATTGTCAACCCTCTAGGTGTGTTAACGCCAGTCGCCAAAAGCATTTCCTAAAAACTTGTGTCTGCAAAAAAATAACACTAGCTACATAGCTACTGCTGGTTGAGAACCGATATTTTGATGCTAAAGCCTGAAAAGTCGTTTAAATTGAAACTAGGATACTTCATACTAAAAGCTCAAACTTTTTCAGGATTGAAAACAAATAAAATCGCGAATACTTAACTTATAGGTAAAAATTAGACAGTTATTGTCTTAGAATTTAGAAAATAAGAATCTTAGAAGATCAGATATTCCGCAGTTGGGAGCGCAAAAAACTATGGTAAAAAGAGAGTAAACTGTACTACATTTTATTGAAATTCCTTTCTTATATATATACGATATTTCAATTTATAATTGAAATGCAACGGGTGAAACCTCTAATTAAGACTGAAAACGTGTCATTATTATAAGTTTTACCTGCTATTATATTTTGAATTCATTTTAGCTACGCATTTTATAGTTAATATAGAAATCATATTTTGATTGTACAATATGAACAATATTTTTCTATTAAAAACATCAAATAGGGGAATTTTAATATAGTTAATTAGTAATTATAACGTTAATAAGTAATAGTATATAAATCCTTAGTATTAAAACGTGTAGTTAATTTATTATTAGGTTGTTTTAACCTGGATTATTTTAGTAAACGAGTTTACTAATTCGTAATAGCTCAAAATAACACAGCTAGTTCTGAATAAAATATTTTAAGCATGTTAAACTAATATGATAATATTTTTACGTCGTTATGGCTCTAAGTTGCAATCGGGTTCCCGTTGTATGCATCTGACGAAAGGAAGAATTAACTGACATTTCTAGCACAAACAAAATTTGCTTTGTTAAGGTAATGATGGGAGTTGGCGTCCCCCCACCTGGAAAAGTCCTTCTCGCGACCCCCCCCCAGCAGAAGATTCGTCCTGTTAATACCCCCCCCCCCTCCCTCATGGAAAGTTCCCCCACATTCAAAATTGAGAACCCAAAGAGAAAGTACAAAATACGTACCTAAAAGAGCATATTTCAACGCCCAAATTATCTAATTCTCCATGATCCTTCAGATAAATAAAGGAAATGGTCTAGGGGGGGGGTATGGATGATAGCAGTTGATCTATCATCTTCCCTCATTTAGACTAATCCTCGATAAGGGTGCTGCTGGGAAATACCTCCATTTTTGTTACACAAACGTTTTTTTTTTTCATTTATTTGCTTCATTTAAATAAACTGAATTGCCTCTTACATTAAAAATATTATGAAGTGATGTGTAAGTATACATTGGCTATATGAAGGAGTGGCGAGAGGCAGGTGCCTCAAAGAGGGCATTTTAATGCCCAATTGTTCTAAATCTCATTGAACCTTCATATAAAAACAAATGAGTTTTGGTGAAGTAGGGGGAGATAGAAATTGATATCTAATCCCTCTTGATTCCCGAGAATATTTTTCGTCCACACCTTTATTATTGATACTGGGAGGTGGGGTAATAGTATCACCCTCATTGCTAAGATCTTTTTTCTATATAATACAAATATTGCATTCACATGCCTACCGGCACAGAGGGGGAAAAGGTAAGGGAATGCATCATGGGCCTTGTCAGGAAATTCATGGGGGATGGGAGATGGCAAGTACTACCAGGAGCTTTGTTTTCACCGATTTGAGTGGTAATTCTCCTCTTTTCCTGTATAAAATGTTTCTGAGTTCCACATGAACTCAGAGTCCACATGAACTCAGAGTCCACATGAACAATAAACCCGTCTTCGTCCACCCCAATTGCTTTAGTAAAATTGTTATTAAGAACTTATTCAACAGAACTACTGTTCATTGAAAATTGTTCAAGTTTTCCAAATCTTGTCCAAAGTTTTATTTACAATCGAATATTGAATTCTCAAGCAGAAAATTGAAAAAGCGGGAAGCTACCAACCAATTTACAATTACTGGTACATACACGTTGACAGCAATAAATCGTGTGTTTATTCGGCTGGCAGCCCACACCAGATCTTGGTTGTCTGGACATGACTTGGAAGAACAATCGAAAAAAAGAAAGAAATCAACTAAAAGTAAGAAGTAACATAAAAACTTAATAAACAGAAATTATTTCACATGTGATGGGGGACTACCCCCCCCCCTCAAAACCTCACTCTTTATGCTAATGTTAGACTTTTCGTCACAATTCTTTAAAAATGACTGCTGAAACAAAAGGGCCATTGGACTGGAATAGGGAATTTTCGAACCACGTGTCGGTAACAACTCATTTGGTAGCAACTGATTGAAAAGCAGACTAGGTCTTTTGATTGCCAATTGAATGAGTCCACTCCAAAGTTTATTTGACCACTCTTCCCATAAAAACCTTGTATCTTAACAATGGGCAACTTGCGTAGCTCACAGTCCTTGCCCCGGGGGCTGGAAGGGGGATTATTAAACCCGGAAGCATGGCATTTGACCTTTGGACTATTTTGAACGAAATGGCTATATTAAAATTCAAATCGGATACGCATTTGCCCCCCCCCCTCCTCCCCAGTCACTTTTGACTCTTAGAAAGGGCACTAGAACTTTTAATTGCAATCAAATGAGATTTTCATATGTTTATACGACCACCCTTTCCATATGAAGTGACCCCGAAAAAAATAAAATAAACATTAATGCATTAAACCCTTATTGCTCTTTTATGGCAACGCTATATTATTGCTTCTGACTTAAACAGGGGAGTAGAACATTCAGTTTCCCTTCTAATGACAATTCAACATTATCCAGGGGAAATTTTTCTGGGAGAATTTTCCGCGGGAGGAATTTTTTGGGGGGAGGTGGATTTCTAGACCCCGTAATAATTGCTATAGTAATAAAATTGCGATACAGTAATAATACTCGTCTTCTTAAATGAATTATATTTAACGTAGGTCCAGTGATTGGTGTGATTTGATTTAGGGATTTTTTGATACTTAGACATCTAACATTCTGGTATAACGTAGTAAAAAATGGTTCTTGGATCTCAGCCAAACTTAGTCAAAAGCAGCGGTTCATATCCTAATAATGCCCTGTTATAGTATAAAATCAATTCAATCCAAGGCTTGGAATGCTCGGGCCTGAGCCCCACCTTGGTTATTCCATTCATATAAAAAGAATATCTTGATAGTGATTTAATCAAGATGTAACATACCCACCTTTCTACTAAAAAATATGTATGAAGTCAGTGTGTTTGTCTGATTTGATTTAAGGATTTTTCCCTAAAAGTTTTCCTTTTAAGGAATTTCCCTTTAAAAGTTTTAAACATGTAAAGTTCTTGCGTTTGTTATTTGAGTTAGACATCTAGGGATTTGAAAAACTCGTATCTTTATTCTGAGTATAATGTGATAGAGACTGTAAGCAGAATGGAAGAAAAACACCCAGAATGTGTCTGTTCAGAAAGATATCAGGTGGGGCTATTACCATCTATCTTCAATTATCTTTAATGGGTCGAAGCTAGGACAAATACATCCACATTATAATAAACTGCAAAGCTGAAAAGAAAACAGCAACTCTTTTTCAATATTGACTAAGTACATCGGAATTTTTGTCTGGGGAGTGTGAAAAAAAAAGAAGAAAAAAAAAATGTTAATACCAAGGCTATGTGTTAAAAAATTTGTTTACTTGCATTTTTTTTTTTACTTTGGTATGAGTCGGACCCAAATTTCGGGAGGCTTCGTTTCCACTATCCCTTAATTTCCCTGAATGGAAATCGGGTTCTCCTAAATCTCCCCGGAAGTTAACGCTTATAAATGCACGAACGCTAACAATGAACACAAATCTTTTTTTTTTAGCGTTAATTTTCGGTGAGAGTTTGGAGTAGCTCTTTTTTTAGGAAGAAATTATAGAAATTCGTAGATGTGGTAGCACTGCTTATTAGCTAATTTTTCGTGTCTTCACAAAAGGAAATAATATTTATAGGTAGTGGTCCGAAAAATCAATGTAATAACGCTTAAGACTTTTTCTTTGTCTTTTCTCCAGGAGCGGTCGTATAATATCGAGAGAGAGCTCATTCGAAAGAAAAATTAAATTTCTACCTATTTTCGGCACCGTAGTCTCAAAACAATACTAAAGGCTTGGGAGGAGAAATTTTATTCCCTAAACCTCTTGATCGGGAGGAATATGTTTTGACTAAGCGTGCAATATGGATTCTGTGAAGGGTGGTAGAACTCCTCTAATTGCGGAAATATTTTTAATGTTAGATTAAACATACGTGTATTTTCTTATCTGAGTGCAGGTAAGAGGGGCCATAAAAAGAAAAATACTCTATATAGACAAAAAGAAAATACTTGCAAAAAGAAATAATAATATATGTAGAAAATATAAGAAACGTCACAAAAATCCTGAGATTTTGAGAAGTTAAGGGCCCTAAGACTCCCTACCCTGTGCTCAGTTTTTTTCTTAGAAATGTATTTTTTGTTCAGGAATGATTGTATCAAATCAATGGTTGCAGAAAATAGAGAGATGGCTCATTTAAATATTTTTTTTAAATCCTAGTGCTCTTTTAGAGAGAGTTGAAAATTGTACCTCAACGAAGTGCTGTTTTTCGGCATTTCATTCTTCAGGGCAACATATTCTTCAAAATTTTATTAAGTCTTTGGAATGCCTTTGGAAAATATTCCTGATTCCGAGTGCACTCTCATGCGCATTTATTTTTTTATTTATTATTTTTTTTTTACATGAAAGCAAAGGGTGGCCTCAAAGTAAAATAACATTAATTACTGTCAATGCTTGGGGGGATCTAGCCCTCCTCTACGCCCTTTTTTATGCTAAAATTGAACTATCCCCTTACTGAACTATTTTTAGAATATTTAAAATTTAGCTTGTTAGTAATTATTATTTAAAAAAAAAAAAAAAAAAAAAAATGGAACTGAAACTTCTCCATTTCTAAAGAGTAGGCCACACGTTTTGAAATATGTTTTGTTTTCTTTAAAGCCTTCGCTAAATCTAAGCGTAAAGAGAGGGGGATTGGCTGAAATGGTACCCCCTCTCCCTCATATTTACTATTCTCTTTTTATGCTGATTCTACAGTTAAAATTATCCTATTCCTCTTGTGCTCTTTGACATTTCTGTTTTCCATTTTGTTTGTGAGTCATCAATCAGGTCTTGGCAGTCAAGTTCTAATATATCGAATGAATTTATTGTTAATTTAGAGCTTGACATGAATACCCTATAGTCTATAATTTTTTTGGAGCTAAGATTAAAAAAAAAAAAAAAAAAAAAAAAAAAAAAAAAGTGTTTTTTCAACATATTGGGAAAGCCTTCAAATTTTGTATGGTGGTGCAAGACATTGATAACCAAGGGTGTGTTTTAGAAACTAATTATCATTAAGCACAATTATCTATTTGTTGTTACATTCATCTTAAAATAATAAAAAAAAAAAAAACTAAAACCTGCAAGTTCAATCCCTTATACATTAGTAATAAAAAAAAGGATAACATATTGTTTTTTTGTACTAAAGGCTAACAATTATTTTTTTATTATATATCGGTGTATTTTAGAGTGCTAATAATAAAAAGAGTTAATTATGTTTAATGATAATTGTTTCTTCTAGAACGCACCCGAAATTACTATGTAGTTGGATTATCCAAAATAATATGGTTTGTATAAGCCAGGTTAGACAAGAGCGCTGAAAGGAAAATCTAGTATGGACCGCTTAATAGAATAATTAGATTTTAAATATATAAGAGAGAAATAGAGTTATTTATAGTGAGAATTTTGAATCAGTACTTGATTTAATTATTAGATCAGTTCCTGGATTTGATAATTTTGAAATACCTAAGATATATTAGCTACAAAATATGTAAATAGCTATTGGACTGCTATGCATATAGACAGTGTAATTTTAGGGACATGGAATTGCCCCTTGCCAACGGTTTGGTATATAAATTAAATTCCGTCATGCTTTATGTCTGTGCAACTTATCTAACGATTTTCCTCTTCTTTTTTTCTTTTCTTTTCTTTTTTTTTTTTACTGGACATCGAATTCAAATTTTCAGTATGAAATTTCAGGTTTCAATAATCAATAATCTTTCACAGCCGTTTCCAAATAATAATTAGAATATTCTATTTAATTTATTATTCTATGATTTAGGTTTTGTGCCAGAAGAAAAAAAAGAAAGAAAATGGGTGCTGTTTTTTTTTCTGTTCTTTTTATTTGGTTTTTGGAAGGGAAGAGGCGAGGGACATAATTAATCCAATTTAATTTATATTATCCAGCTTCAAAATTACACCATTTTTCTACGAATTTTAGGTGGCGCTCTTCGAAGAGTGGCATCTTGTCCTAATCAGAAAGCAATGGAAAGGCGACCAGACCCAGTATCAGAAGTCTGCGAATTGTCAGTTAAAATTGCAGACCTTGGTAATGCTTGCTGGGTGGTAAGAGCTCTCTCTCTCTCTCTCTCTCTCTCTCTCTCTCTCTCTCTCTCTCTCTCTCTCTCTCTCTCTCTCTCTCTCTCTCTCTCTCTCTCTCTCTCTCTCTCTCTCTCTCTCTCTCTCTCTCTCTCTCTCTCTCTCTCTCTCTCTCTCTCTCTCTCTCTCTCTCTCTCTCTCTCTCTCTCTTTCTCTCTCTCTCTCTCCCTCTCTCTCTCTACCTCTCTCTTCTCTCTCTCTTTCTCTCTTCTCTCTCTCTTTTGCCTCGTTCGACTCTGGCTTTATGTCTGTGAATTTAAGGTTAAAGATGCTCTGTGATTCAGGTATGTTCGTACATGAAAGACTAGCTCAACTAGACTTGTGAATTCATTTGAACTATATAATTTTTTTTGTGATAAACTAGATTTTCCTCACTGCTTAAGGACTCGATAGTCCGAATTTTTTTTTTTTTAAGAACAGGGTTCCCTCATGAACATTTTTCTTTTATAATGTTTCATGTTACTTTAGATTTCCGTCTCAGGCACCATTGCCATCAGCTACTCGTGTTACAACCAGGGTTGAGTTCCCTGTGTCGAGTTTTCTTCCTTGAAGTGTCTCGATTTTGACCTTTGAAACCTGACATTAATTAATAGATTTAAAACTATTCCTTTAGGTAACTGTATATCTTGGAAATATTTTTGAATATTGAACTCCTGATTAGATATTGGCTTACCATTAATAGTAAATTAGCCTGTTTTGTTGGAAAGAATAAACAAATGTGCAGAAGTCCGGAGTTTTTGACAGTGTTCCAAGTTCAACTCTCAGCTGTCAGACTGAACTAATAAATAATTATACTTGTTCACCTTTAGTTTTTTTTTTTGTCTTTACCTCGTTAAAGGTGAGACATTTTGTTGCCTTCTTTTTGGTGTTGTTCCCCTCATTAAATACCAGATTTTTTTTTGTCTTTAGTCAGGACTGAAAAACAGTAAATGTGTAGCAAAATTTGAATTAGAACCACGTAAAAAATACGTTTTCTATTCTCTACCGTTTGATTGCTTGAAAGTTTTGGAGTTCTATTTAGGAGTTTTTTGCAATGGTGATAGCGCTAATCTAGAGCCATTTAAATTATGGGCCCATAATTAATGCCCTAATTGGAGGTAGGAGGGCTACGGTAGGTGAAACATCCCCCCAGATATAAAATATACAAGAATTAATTCCCCCCCCCCCCCACTACTGGAGAATACTTGAACTCTGAGTTTAGTATTGCATCACCGATTTTACAATCGCATTAATTATAAGTTGTCACGCAGTTCTTTTGTAATCATAGCATATCATCAGCATGACCCTAAAGTGGTTTATCCCGTCAGGATTGTCGGTGACTAGTTAACTTAAAAAAATAGCAGCCGGCAGCACCTTAAAAATAGATGAAAAAATACCATGGTAAGGTCAGAAATACAGAAATAAATTAAACTGACAACAATCTCTAACTATCCTTAACATAATCTTTATTAATATTAATAAAAAAAACAAATTTCCGAAAAATAAGTTTTTCAAAGAAAAGTAAAGGCCATTTTAAACTTAAGCTCAGCAGATACAAATACCTTCTAAAATTCAAACTCAAAACGACCAGAAATTACTTTTAAAGAATAATTGAAATCCAAAACGAACAGAAATTAAATAAACAATCATAGCAAAAACATACAACAAGTAATATTATAAATGAAAAAATATATCTTAAAGCGAGTAATGCTTAGATTGAATATGAAAATCAAGCTTAAAACGAAAAAAAATATTTTCCTATTGAAGTATAAATGAAACTTAAAACGAACAGAAATTAAATAAACAATCGGTGCAAACAAACATACAATAGATATTAATGTAAATTAATAAATAAAACGAGTGATACTTAAATTAAATATGCAAATCAAGCTTGAAACAAACAAAAATCACCACAATCAAGAGTTTGGGTATGACCTCCTTCTCTCTCTGTAAAAGTCTAAAGCCTACTGCGTCATTGGCGCTTTACTGGAAACCAATTTTATGACAAATATTTTCTTTTGTACTTGATACTGAAAATAAACATTAAAATTATTGTACCATTTTGAACTGACGAGCTTTCAGCAATTAATATCATTATACATCAAATATTCAGTTTAATTTATTAGCTCTTTTTAAAGTTGTTAAAGACGAATATAGTTTCACTACAAACAAGTGTTTGGATACTGCCTCCTTTTCTAACTGTAAATAAAAACCTAAAGCCTACTGCTTCATTGGCACTCAACTGAAACCGAATTATATTACAAATATTTTCTTTTCCAGTTCTTAAAGTATTGAAAATAAAAGTACAATTGCAATGAAATAAATTCTTGAACTGATGGATCTTTCAACAATTAATATCATTATACATCAATATTCAATTTGATGTTGTTTGTACTTTCCAAGACTGTTCAAGACGCATATAGTTTTCAGTAAAGCGGAGAGACGCAGTAGGTTTTAGACTTTTACAGTGAGAGAAGGAGGTCATACCCAAACTCTTGTTTGTGGTGATTTTTGTTCGTTTCAAGCTTGATTTGCATATTTAATTTAAGTATCACTCGTTTTATTTATTAATTTACATTAATATCTATTGTATGTTTGTTTGCACCGATTGTTTATTTAATTTCTGTTCGTTTTAAGTTTCATTTATACTTCAATAGGAAATTATTTTTTTTCGTTTATTTTTTTTTGTATATTTGTATATTCAATTTAAGTTTCACTCGTTTTATGATTTATTTATTAATTTACATTAATATCTATTGTATGTTTGTTTGCATTGATTGTTTTTTTAATTTCTGTTCGTTTCAAGATTCATTTATACTTCAATAGGAAAATATTTTTTTTTAATTTTAAGCTTGATTTTCATATTCAATCTAAGCATTACTCGCTTTAAGATCTATTTGTTCATTTATATTATTACTTGTTTTAGGTTTTTGCTGTGATTGTTTATTTAATTTCTGTTCGATTTGGGTTTCATTTATTCTCTAATAGTAATTTCTGGTCGTTTTGAGTTTGAATTTTCTAAGGTATTTGTATCTTCTGAGCTTAAGTTTAAAATGGCCTTTACTTTTCTTTGAAAAACTTATTTTTCAGAAAGTTTTTTTTTGTAAATTTTTATTCGTTTTTGATTGCAAAAAAAGTTTTTAAAAAGTCCTTATTTCAAAATCAAACTTTAACAAAATATAAAATATTCATCAAAGTGAAAAAATTGGTTTGAAGTTTATATGACGACCCCTGCTAGATGAAGTACCTCTAGGAAAAAAATAAATGGAGTGTGGGGGGATGATAGCTGCCCTCCGATCACATTTGACTTTTAAAAAGCGAATTACAATTATCAATTTCCAATCAAATGAGCCTTTTAAGAAGTTTATACGAGAATTTCTCCCATAACAACCATATATGCCCCCAGGGCAAAATATATTTACTATCGTGAAATCAACTACGCTGACACAGAATTGCTTATTTAAAATTCTGATTGGATGTGTTTGGGGCAATGATGGGCGTGGGGGGGGGGTAGTTGCCCTCCAATCACTTTTGAGCCTTAAAAGGGGCTCTAGAACTCTCGATTTCCTTTTGAATGAGGTCCCTTCGAGTTTCTACGACGACCCCTTCCATATGAAGTGCCTCGGGGAAAAAAAAAATATTAATAATCATAAAACATTGGAGCCGCATGGCCTTTACTATAGGCAACGCTATAGCGTTGCCTCTGATAATATACATACAATAAACCAATATAAGACTATTATATATATCCTTAAACTATTATGTAAAAAAATGTCTTGCTTGTATGTCCAATTTTCTCTTTAATGCTTTATATTCAAATAGTTTTTTTTTATAATTTCTTTCATTTTCGCTATCCTTGGATATGCTTTTTTTAGTTGGTTCCTTCACATATTCTATTTTGATAAGCTGCCTGATCTGACCAACTCCCCAACTCCCTGACCAACCAACCAATAGGTGATCTGGTCAGAGTGAACTCAATTGCGTAGCAGGCCTCGTTATAACGCTTTATAACATCAGTTCCGGAGTTAATTTTATATTTTGAACGGTTGAATGTCACCCAGAGTAAGCCTGGAACACAATCGTAATTGATTGCAAATCAAAAATTGGTGCAATGCTGTTTCATTGAGTGGGGGGGGGGGGGGGCGATACCAGGTTTGATGCTTCTCTGTCCTCATCCCTTCACAAATTGCTGTCAGGTTTTAAGGGAAATATAAGTATATAGATTAGATGAAGACCAAGTCCCTGTTGTGGGAGAAATTAATTTTTGTTTTAGAGACCAGAATTCTACGTGAACACCTGTTATGCGAGTTAAAAAAGCAACAAAAAGAGTAGGCTTTTTATATACAACATTTTTCGAGGAACAGGAAATATACATCTTTAAATTGTTTCAAAATGTTAACTTTTACCCCATTAAGGCAGTAACAACTTTTTTAAAAAAGGAGTCACTCATATTTTAAGAAAAGACAGGAAGAGCTATAAATAAATCAAAAGGTAGAAAAAGGCCAGTAGAGTGTATAAAGGCCCTAGACTGCCATGAACTGTATCACAATCTAAAAATAGCTGAGCTTGGCCAGCTCATCCCAGAAGAATCCTCGTTTTAAATCTACTCTTACTAGATGGTGTTAATGCTGTATAGGAGAAGCACGCACGGGGTGAAGGGGGCTTAGGGATTTAGTCTCACTGAATTTTGTTTATCGGTTGTAAAACGAATTAAGACATAGAAATGAGTTGAATTTTATTTCTTCTATTATAATTTCTTCAATTCTTCATTTTATTTTAAAGGACCATCATTTTACGGAAGATATTCAAACTCGACAATACAGATCTTTGGAAGTTCTTCTGGGTGCTGGATATGGAACTCCTGCTGATATTTGGAGCACTGCCTGCATGGTAAGAATCTTCTTTCTATCTTCGGTCCAGCAAGACTAAATTTGGCATATTCTGCCCTTTTAAGCCGCAAATATGGGTTTCAAGAACTTGATTCTTAGGATTAGTTTAGAAACAAGGTCTAACGCACCAAATTGATAATACATTCTAGAATGTATTTGGCTTCGATCATCCAATACGTCGTTATTTTCTGTTTTGTTCATTCATCAATCAATCATATTAAAACACTATTACAAACGTAAAATAGTTTATTCGGCCCAATAAGAATGGCTTGTTGTGGACCATACAACACAATAATAAAGCACTAAAAGAAACATAATACCCTAAGTCAAACAATACATATGAAATAAAGATGAAAGGGAATAAACACTAGGATGCAGTAGTAAAAAAGAAAAAAAAGTAGTAATTATAATAATAGAAATAAATAGAAACCAAGAAAGTAGAGAATCAGGAAAGACCAAGTTGACATTACAACATGGAACAAAGAAAGTTAGACTGAGGGTTCACAGCCCACCCCTTAGCCTTCTTAGATTTCTAAGTAGGCTAAGGATTTTAATTGGTTCACGAGGTGTTTTTTTTTTTTTTTTTTTTTTTTTTTTTTTCAATATCTTTTTCCTCCCTCACATAAATATTTTGAAGCTATAGATGTTCAAATTATTTTTGCCGCACATGGATTCTTGAAATGAAACCTTGTTGTATTAGCAACTGATTCTTAAAAACAATAAAGAAATCCTAATGGTGTATTGTGTTTCTCTCCTCCATTTGAAAATTGAAGCTGAGTAACACAACTTCCTTTGGAAGGCCGATTTAGTATTTTTATTCCTTTGAACGTTTTTTTTTTATTAATAACAATGATTAAAATGACACAAAAGGCTAAGGATGTGTAAAATTGTCAGGTTAGGTTGAATCCGCCCTACCTTTCCCAGTGGAAAGGTTTAAGTATATATTAGACCTATGAAGGAGGTCCTTCTGTAGATAAGGGATGCGGTGCTGGTTCTTATTTAATCTGCTGGTAAAGGCTTTGAGGATGCTAGAAACTAAGCCAAAGGTTTAATGGGGTGCCGACAGGGTGCCCAAGGATTCGATAAGGTGCCGAAGGTTTAGGAATCGATAGAAATAAACGCATTCTAACCTCGACTTATGGAATTTCGTTCCGACTGCTGAAATACGACCAGATATACATTCAAAGTATTAAAATTTAATATTGAAAATTAGGAGTCTAAATTTTGCCTTTAAAATTTAGTCTGAAGTTCACCTTCAAACTTAAGGATCCTGAACAAAATAATCAAATATATGGGGACATTCACTAGGGGTGATAACTCTGGTTTATGATCCTTAATTGGCATGCACGGCTTCGACAATGTGAATTAATTCAAAACAGCTTGCATTATTATTAAAAGAAAACAGAAAAAAAACGAAATATATTTTACCATTTTCCATGGTGTCATGGAAAATCATAAGTGAAGAATGTAATCATAGGTTTGAATAATATTGGGAGCGAAATTTAGGCTTATAACCAGGAACTTGGAGGCGAGGGGAGTTCCGCTCACTTTTGTTTGCTTTTCCTCACACAAATAGGAATTTTCCAAGATAAGAGTAATAGAATTTACAGAAATTGTAGAAATATGTGTTTTAAAGTTGCAGATTTACAGTTATTTAGCAACTATTTTGTAAAAAAAAAAAAAAAAAAAAAAAAAAAAAAAAAAAAAAAAATTGTTGTAATTCGAAAAACACAGTTTTTCTGTGATATTTAGACATTTATTTTGATAACACGAGAAACTTCTTGGGCGTGGGTTTGAGGCCCTTAGCCCCCTCTCCTAATGACGATAATATTCTTTTAATGTTGTTATGAAGTAGTTCACTAAAAGCTGTCTCTTGCAATCTTGTTTATATCTCTTGTTCCTTTCCTTTTAATCTTGTCATAAGAATTAATTAATTTTTCATTTTCACTGACTGAAACTGATCTTCTTTCGCCCCCCCCCCCCAAAAAAAAAAAAAACAACAATAAAAAAAAAAAAAAAAAACAGTAAAATAGTGGTGCCTTGTGCCACTATTTTAGCGACTCAATTTTGTTTAACGACTTGCTGAAAACATAAGCGGGTGTCCCCCCCCATACCTGACGAACTTGACATCTAGCAAAGCTAATATATATTTCCTAATAGAAATGGAAGAAAGTCTCTTATGTGTCTTATTTAAAATGGATTTGAATTCTCATGTCTACTTCCAACATTTTGCAAGTTTCCGAATTCTGAGCTGTTTCATATTTGAAAATTGGTGTGTTCCAATATATTGGACAAGTTGTTGAATACATGTTTTCTAAGTTTCTCCTCTTTTTTCTTTCTTTTTTTTCATTATAAATTTTAGCTCTAAGTTTTGCAGAAGCTCCTGCTAAGGGATGTGCAGCACCATTCATTTAGGATCATAACGCCATCTATCCTTAAATTTCGCAATAATGTTATAGATTGTGTGTCATCTTATTTCCTTCTAATAAATTTTTTCTCGAAAAGCGAAACCATGTGAGTAATATTCTGGGTATAGCGCGTCATAAAAAAAAACAAAAAAACTTCACATATGTGTGGATAACTAATTTTATTTTGGTAATGTTAAATTGGATGAGGAAAATGAATCTAAAAGTGTATATTATCGAAAATCCAAAGGAAGGTTTTAAGAAATAAGAACAAAAGCAACGTATTGGTGCTTTAACAAAAAGAGTGGGTCAGAGAATTGATTAGGGTACCAGCCCCCCCTCCCCCCATATCCCTCCAAGAAATGTTAAGTATCACCCATAAATACATTTTTTTTGGTTTAGTTAAAGAAGCGTTTTCCTAGTTGGTCTCCCTAAGTAATGGTAAAATACATTTTAGTGACTTCTTTTGAATCCACTTATTTTATTACTTTTGTTTAAGTTTAAGTTCTTTTATTCAATAAATATAAATAACACTTCAATCCAAGAAAAAGAAGTTCTATGTTTTTATTATTTTCTATTTTTGATTTGAGCCTTTGATACTGATTTCACAGTATTAACTATGAGGAAAGTTATATAGACTAACTTCTATGACATAAGCTTCTTGTGCTTATTAAAATTCATCATTAAGATCTTCTGTGGCATACAAGTAAAAGCTTCCTTTATACTGTACTAGCCTGAGTGCTTTGGATTCACCTTGGCGCTCAGTTGTTCCCTCTGAATACTTTGGTCTTTTGTGGCAGTTGTTAAACTTGGCAGTATCATGTTTTACCTTAGAATTGTAAATGTCTGAATGAGAGGGACACTTAGGTTAAGACGTTGCGATACTCTTTGGTTATTAAACCTGTAGGGCTTTAAGCAGGACTGAATTAAGTTCTGGCGATGCTCTTTAGTTACTGAAACTATAATTCTGAAGTGTGGGGACTCCGAAAAACGGAGGAGGATTTGGTAGATGTTTTCTAGAGAAATAGCATACGAATTCTTTTTGGGTACCCGACTGAGTGACCGTATCTCAAACGGTAAGCTATACGAAAAATGTCTCTCAATCCCGCTTTCCTGGTCTATTATGAGAGAAAGGTGGAGATGGTTAGGATACGTTCTGCGGATGAAGGATGACAGATTGCCAAGGATCGTCCTTGTCGGGTAACCGTCTAGGGCCAAACGTAAAGCAGGTCGTCACCGAATGGGATGGGAAGATGTTGCAAGAAAATATTTAAGGGAAATGGTTTAAGGGATGATGGGAGATTTAAGGGAAGGGAAAAGGCTTTGAATGGATTGGGATGAAGGAGAAGTGTGCGTAGTTGTGTTGGCCTTATGCGGTTTGGTGCCGTAGTGAGTTGTTAGTAGTAGTAATAGGTACGCCCTTTGTTCATCGGAACTGTAGGGCCTTCTGAAGTTGACATACGGCCTAGCGGCTTTGTTTTATTATTAGGACTTCGCTTTTAAACTATTTTCTCATAAAACCGAATGCCATGAAGACTGTACCTAAAATTGAGATTGATTTTTATCGAAATTGACTCTTGCAAGGTGCCATTTAAATTTGTTTTTCTAATAGTATGATTGACTTCTTGGGTGTCAAGAAATTCCTTGAAATCGTGCTGTATATTGTCTGTTAATTGAATGTGCCTTTTTCTACTCTCATAGTTCTTCTTCTTCCTCATATACCAAAAAAAAATATTCATTTAGTAGTAGTTGGTACAATTGGACGATATATAATCCTGCTTGTCCTATTCTTCTGCCTGGCAACATTTGGTTCCCTAGGAGTTAAATCTTCTCGGATCTTCTTGTCCCCTTTTTTTAGATACATGACTGGTCCATTTAAGCGTTTTCTCCCCTAACTGATAAGTGGTCTTGAACTGTTTTCTTTTTTTCGAGAGTGGTCGATTAAGAATCTTAGTTACTAAGCTTTGTCTGAAGTTTCAGACATTTCACTAAAACTGACATTTTTCCCCCTTGTATATCTACGAAAGGAATATTAAAAAAAAACAAAAAAAAACCTAAGTCTTTGTTAAAAGAAACTAACATTAAGAATCTTTCTCTGAGACTTATGATATTTTGTTAAATCGGTAGGCCTACCTCTAACATCATTTCTCACAGTGTGTTTCTGTCATATTGCATATGCAAAAAAAAGGAAAAAAAGAAAGAAATTTGTTACTTTGATTTATCTAAAGATTCAGACATTTCAGTGGATCTTGGCGAATGATTTTATGTAAGAAAAGCCTAAAATCTTTAAATAACCAATGTTGGATAATACACTATTTAAATATAGTTGATACAGCTAAATTAAAACAATAAAAACATAATAAAATGACACGGTTAAAAAAACAGATAAATTAAAATTCAGTTAGCAAATTAGCAGTAAGTTAGCAGTTAGCAAGTAAAGTCAATTTTGTTAATGAAATTAAGTTAAAATAATAAAATTAAAAAATTATATTATTTGCATCAAGTTAACGCTTCATTAAAAATTAGTAAATATTTTATGATGGCTCGACATTATTGGCAACACTGAATTTTATAAGTACAAAATTAAAACCAGTAATTTTAGAAAGTTTGGATTTCTTCTTTGTGTTTAAGTTTCACGTGGCTTGGTAGGACATTTCTCCTTGAAATAATCATACGTACATTAATAAGTAAATATAATTATTTGCACGCTATAGCACTATCAATCATTATTAATTTGCCTATTCGCTTTTTGATCCGATGATGGATACGTGCAGTCAAGATCGTATCCAGGGAGAGGGTAATTGGGGTTGAACCCCCCTCCGAAATTTTTTCCAACCCGCAAAAAAAGCAGCAAAATACATAAAAACAAATTTTTGATGCGCTTTGTATTTTTTTGTAGAACCCCCGCCGAAACGACCCCCCCCCCCCGAAAAAAAATCTTGGATACGCCCTTGTGTGCAGTTATCTCTTTTTTAAAATAAAATTCAGAACTGGCGTTAATTTTGAAATGGCAAAGTCCTTTCCTGGATAGGAGGATAATATTGTATGAAAGCTGTAAAAATTTCCACTTGTAGATAATCTCTTAATATTTTTTTGGTAGCCTTTGTCTTGCTTTCCATAGTTTCCAAAGATAATTTTTATGTCAGTTTTCAGGGAGAAATTTAAAATTTATGCGGGAATGCTTTGTTTTTCTTGACGGCTTAATTGCGAAATTCTACTGGGTGAATTTGATATAAGTTACTGCGGAATTATTGGAAGTCGGTGTAATTAATCATTAACAATAAATTTATGGCAAGACCATTGGATGTTGTTGATAATTTTGGTTTTAAGCAGATACTTTTTTCACAGTTTATTCTTATAAGGTGTTTTTACTTCTTCTGAGATGGTTTATGGTTTAAAGGCTGAAATTTATGAAGTTTATGGTTCGGATTTGAGTTTTATGGTTCAATGGTTTATATATATATATATATATATATATATATATATATATATATATATATATATATATATATATATATATATATATATCCGCTTGTCTTCTAAACGCAGACAATTTGAGCTTTTTCTTGCTTCCATGACGTCCAAATGGACCTTAAATTAGAAGTAGTGCCTTTGTAAAAGTGCGTTTTTTGGACCTTTAACTTTTGCCTCGGCTTGTCTTTTGTCATTATGAAAGACATATCGTCGAACCCATGTTTCTTTTAATTGCTCAGGTGGAGGGACAAAAAGTTCTTTTTCTTCCAACCATTTATCTAGTTCTGGTTTTTTATTTTCAAAGGTATGGTAGTCATTGATGATCTTACCCATTTCAAAATAAAAAGCCTAATAATCATCGCTATCATTTTCAATTTGTCTGGTTCGTTTTACCTGACCTAATCCATGTCAAAACCACAAACTTACTAATTATCGCCATTGGTTATATATATATATATATATATATATATATATATATATATATATATATATATATATATATATATATATATATATATATATATATATATATATATATATATATATATATATATATATATATATATAAATATATATATATATATATAAATATATATATATATATATATATATATATATATATATATATATATATATATATATATATATATATACACAAACCGTCCCACGGTTTGGGACGTGGGCCTGTGATGTGACTCTGTAAGCGTAGCCAGAGTCGGTCCAGCTCTAAATGGGCACTTGGAGAAATCTGGGGAAAGTAAGCAGGAAGGGTGTGCGAAAGCACAGGATGGCTGGCCCCCAGCCCCCCATGGCACTTCCGGTCTGAAGGGCCACGAAACTGAGATCAGCACCGCCGGTTTGTACCTTAAGGGTCTAGTGCCGTCATATATATATATATATATATATATATATATATATATATATATATATATATATATATATATATATATATATATATATATATATATATATGATATATGCATGCTATTTAGTTTTAGTTCATTAGTAAATTCATTAGTAAATATTTATAACTTAAATGTAAGCTGACAATTTTGCTATCATTCGAAAGCTTATCCAGTTTTTACTAATATAAAAATTTATTCTTTAGACGCTTCTTAATAATACTTTTATACTTTTAATAAAACTAATTTTAGTTTTATCCATCTACTAGATTGCATTAATATTTGTTGTTAGTGTTGTTGCTCGGAACATGCGAAAAAAGGTAAATTTTCCTATTCTGTAAGCAAGAGATTATTCTCTAAGGGAAAAGTCTTGAGTATTACTATAATTCTGACTCGGTGAATGGATAGATCTGGAGCTAATGAATCCAATTATATGAGCATTGTATATTGTCCCCTCGGTGGAATTTACAACCGGAGGCTTGTCACAAAATTGTTAGTCATGTAAACAAATAAACAAAGATATACAAATAATAACTTAATAGTAAGCAATAATGCCCTAAGATTTTGAAGCAATGTATACATCAAAAGAATTTCCATTTTCAGCTTATTCCATTTTGTGACTAATTAAAGTCAAAATTATTATCAAAAGTTATTTGCATTAGAAAAATAAAATAATTCTAGAAAAGGGAAAAGACCTCACAAAAAAGGATATGATTTTAACGAAAATTACATTGTCAAATTCAATATGTCTGAGAATTCTTTGGTGAGTTCTAGACTCCTGTCCACAAAAATACCTTTTTTTTTTTTTTTTTTTTTTGCCACCAAACGTTTTCGTAGAATAAAGGGTGCTAAATTATAAGCTCTAGTGGACTTCTAAAGTAATAAATTAAAAAAAAAAATTATAAGAAAAGTGAATAGGAACATTAAAATCTAAAACGAGCAAAAATAAAGCCTTATAGTAAGTTAAATTTAAAATGAGTGTAAATGACAAGGATTGAAGGCAGGAAATCTGAAATGAAAAATAATTAAAATTGATAGTCAAATCCCTCTTAAAAGAAACCTCATTTACCATAAATAAGAGCCAGGCTATTGCCCCCTCAAATCCCCTAAAGGCTAGGATAATGACTGATCATGAAAGTAGTATCATCAAAGGTAGCATGAACGGATATATCTCTATTCCAACAATAAAACGGCGTATAAAAAAGTATGGAACGCTCCTTTAGTGATTATTTATCTCGCAGCTGAATTTTTACAAGTACACTCCTGGGAGGAGTATGATCTAGGAGTACTAGGATTGCTTCCTAGAAGGTGGGAAAGACCTGTGATAATTGGGGGAAAAGTTGTTTTACAGCCACTTTCTCGAAGAACGTCTATCACAATTTAATGCAGTGCGCCAAATTGAAGCTAGATTATTCAGAAAAACAGTGCACTTTTAAATATTTATAGAATTTTAAATATTTTCAAATAGAGCTCTTTTAAAATGATTTTTTTTTTTTGTTTAAATCCTAATTTTAATGTGAAAGGCTTTAAAATGTATTTCCCCTCTACTGTAGATTTAGGGAAATGTCAGGTGCGCCATTTCGTTTCGACTATCATCTCGTGATGTGTAAATTCGTTTTTAGTGCGGATCAAAATTTTGAATATGTAGCCTTTTAAACCGAAACAAGAAAAATTTGAATTTAAAAGCTAGAAAAACTGGATAAACACTAGAACTGAATCGATTTTCTCTAATTTTTTAGCTGAAATTTTTAATAACTATATTTTAAGTTTGTTGCAATGTATTTTATCGAGATAGTTGCAGTGCTTAAGCTCTTTCTTTCAAGTTAAATTCACTTCTGTAAAATGTTGTTATATGCATTAAAAAACAGAACTTCTTTATTTATTAAAAAAAGAAACACGGGAAAAAATCAATAAAAAATTAGCAAAAAATATGACACTAAACAGCTTAAGAATATGCCAGTTTCCTTTGAAGGTGTTGTTTTACTTGGAAATCAGTAGAATGTAAATATTTGTATTTATTGTGTTGTGTATTTGTATTATCGAAATTAACATAATTCTTGATATTCAATTCTATATAAATGGTTGGGTAGAAAAACAGCCAATCAGTAATAAAATAACATAACTCATCTCCTATTATCTTAGACCTCACAGGGTTACCGAGTGCGAGTTGTCCTGGCACTTCCCCATGGCGTTTCGATACTAACCTTTGTTATCTGCGACTATATTCTTGTGTCTGAATTGCATAAAACTAATTACGGCTAGCATAGGCTATGAGTAACCATAGCACCCTAAACAAAAATAGGAAATCAGACCTGACGTAGAGGGGCACTTCAGTGTGGCAGCACTGACGAAAATGAGATACTGCCCTCTAACCATAATTTTAAAACAACCAAAAGATTAGTCTTATAACAACCCAGTTTACTGGTGACGGGTCTAGGCTACAAAATCTTTTATTATGTCTTTGCTACTATGAGATTTATGGTCTCTAACGCTAAAACTACTACTTATATTCACTTATGAGAATTTAGAACGTGACTTAGTTAAATTGAGCTCTAAAAATGGTTAGGATTTGACGGCAAAAAATTTTTTTTTTCAATTCTTGGTTTTAGACCTCATTCTAGGGAATATATTTGTGACTGTATAAAGTTCAGAATCTGTCCACTGTTTTGATGTTGAAACTCAATGTTTTTACCCAAAGTTTTTAAAAAGCTAAGACAGATAGTCCGAGTAATTGAGAGTCAAATCTGGGATAAGCCCTTTATAGGATTCTATAAAAATGATGTCATTTCATTTTTTGATAGATAAGTTTCTTTTGCCGAATAATTACCTCTAAAATATATATATATATATATATATATATATATATATATATATATATATATATATATATATATATATATATATATATATATATATATATATATATACGATTAAATATATATATATATATTTACTCGTATATAACCTTGAACGACTGATAAAGCCAGGCAGGACCTGGCTGTACTGTTCACTTTTCATATGCATATGAGGAAGAATAAGATAAGCTATAAATTCCAGTTAGAATTAGAAGATTTTTCCTCGTTCATTTTGAGAAAACTCTGTGAAATCATTGACACTGGATAATTCAGCTAAAACGCAGGTGTCATATTACCATAAAATAGATGGGTTATGTTTCCGGCTTGTTTTAGCAGTGTTCACCATCGTTTGACATTCATAACCCCTTGTGATCTCTTGCTGGTCGATATCTATCGTCAGATCTCCCACAGATTTTTCAGTTCCTGATGCCGTCATATTGCTTAAATTCCTTCATTGTTATTTTTTTTTTCTCGAGAGCTTTGGTATTAATTTGTTAGCGTCACTAGCTCTGGTTAAAAAGCATTGTTGCCATTGTTTAATTTTCATTTGAGTGGAGTCTAATTGCATTGCCGTGTTATTCATTTGATTGTCTTCCAGTTGGAAACCTTTGTCCTTCTAAGGGGGGAACTGATTTGTTCTGTTTCCCCTCTCTGTCAACATTTATTTGCTCAATGATATTGATCCCTAAAATAGGTTTGTTTTAGCTTTCAAGCACCAGGTCCTGGGATTAGATTGTAATCTCAATTCTGTTGAGAGACCAAAACTTATTCAACTGAGATTGTTTGGCCACATGATATTAAAGGCCCTTTTTTATCTTTTCAATGTGCCAAGATCTTACATCTTTTAACAGAAAACTGTTTTAAAGGACCACCGATTCTGAAGATCGGTGCTGATTTTTCCTCTAAACCAGTTTGGTTATGTGATCCATCTGTTTACCTTTGACTCTCATCGGAGACCACATACATCTAAAGACGATATGAACTTGAGAAGGGGTATTTTTGATTGGAAAGTATGTTCGCATAAAAAGGGGAATTTTCTAATTTTAGTGACTACGCATCTTCGATTGTCAATTTTGTTTTTGTAATGTTAGTGCTATGTTTCCCAACATGGGTTGACACTCTCATCCTTTTTTTCAGTTTTACTTGGTTCAGTTTGGATTTTGTGTGAAGAATAAAATTAAGTACTCAGTGTATTTAAAATGTTAACAGTGGTATTTGGCGGGTCTACCTTGAGTCAGCAGAGGGCTTATGAATGGTGCAAGCTCTTCCCAGGAGGTCTAGAATTACTTACTGACGACGCCCAATCTGAAGTCCCCTGCATATAAACAACTAATGAAAACATTGGGGTAGTTGTCGAGCCACCATTAGAGAAGTTGCTGAGGATACAGGGATATCAGTTGCATCGTGCCATACAATTTTTTCGGATATTTTTGGCATGTTTCATGTGGCAGCCAAGTTTGTTCAGAAAGTTCTCAATTGTGATCTAAAGCACCGTCGCGTGAGTATCGCTCTTGGTCTGTTGAGTGGCGTCAGTGACGGTCCAGATCTGCTCAATAGGGCCATAACTGGTGATGGCTCATTAATCTGACGTCGAAATCAAAGCTCAGCCATTGAAATGGAAGCAACAAGAAGAACCTTGGCCAAAAAAGACCGCATCACGGGAAGAACGGACGGCAAAACCAAAATGTGCACACCAAAAACGTTTCGAAGATTGGTAAAAAATGATGATACAAATGTATTATATCCGAAGCGGATTATTTTGAAGGGGACAAAATAGTTTTGGAGAAATAGATAAATATTATTTCCGGAAAAAACAGAAATTAACCTTTTTTTTAAACAAACTTTGGTTGTGTCCGTAAAATCAAAACCTGCTGTCAGTAGCTTTTGTCGCAGTACGCGCCTAAAATATGTATTTTTCATAAAAAAAAATTGGTTCAAATTCGTTACCAACTGACGTTGATGTCGTGAAATAGTAGCTATGACCCCTACATTAAACATGATAACCAGTTTTAGCAATCAACTTACTTTTGTTTCTGTAACAAACAGAATTTGAATGAAAAATTGACCTATTGGCTATTTAGATTAGTGATTTCTAGGCGGTCAACGAGAGGGGCTATAACAGAGTAGTTATTTGACAGTGATCACATGGATTTAATACAAATTATTCAGTAAAGTGGAAATGCTGTTTTTGATGATTATAACATTTAGTCATCCAAGGCCGTACCCAGGATTTTTTTTTCGGAGGGGATTTTACTCAAAGATTTTTCCGGGGGGGGGAGGGGGGTTCACAAAAAAAAGCTCAATAAACGCATAAAAAATTTGTTTATGTCCATTTTTGGTACGTTTCTACGAGTCAAAAAAACATTTCGGGAGGGGTTCAAACCCCCCCCCCTAACCCCCCTTCTGGGTATGGCCTTGTAGTCATCTGCACAGATGGCAGCAAGATTGTAGTTGGTTTTATGACACGACCTTAACATGTGGTTTATTTAAACTGAAAAACTATAGAAGTTTTGCAAGTTCCTTATAATGATTTTCAAATTTTAGAACCGAACATAATGATTATTCTTCGAAAATGGTGTAATTTCAAAAGTGATCATGCAATAACTACCTAACGCACGCTAAATTTCTACTATTTTGACTACTTGTGGTATAATCTCCTAATTATCCTGTGAGATTCAAACGAAAACACACTTTTGTCTCTTTTTTTCTTTTGATAAGTCGCTTGCCTTTAGTCTTTAGGCATTAAAACGAGTTAATAAAGAAAAAAACATATGCTCTCTTCTGAACATCCGAAAACTAACTGAGCATCGCGTCTTCGTTTTTCAGATTAATGATTTCTGTGGTGTTATGGAGATTTACCGACTATATAAAGCAAGATTAGATAGTTGTTTTTTTTCAGTTGAATGAAACGAGCATTTTAATTCGAGGGTATGATACTATCTCAAGAAACAGTTATTGAAAAAATAGTGCGGAGTTTTGAATTGCTCGCTTTGCTTTACGAAATAAAAATATTTGCTATATTGACACTTTTTTAGCGCGGATATTATCATTTTCTAGATATTTATAACCCCAAGAAGCAGTTGAAACCTGAAATGCTTTTTCATAAAATAATATTATTTATTTTTGACAATAAAATTATGAATTTTATTTTTCAGCAAGACTTAAAATAGAAGTGTAATTATGGCATGGTATATATATATATACATATATATATATATATATATATATATATATATATATATATGTTATACCGATATGTATCTACGCAGAATTGTGTTTTGAGAGGGAGGAGGGTTAAAAACTGGTGAATTATTTGTCATTTAAAATGAGTGTCTTAAAAAGAATAGTGGATTTGTTTCAGCATATGAATACATGTCTTTTGAACGCTTTGAAAAATAATGCACAAAAATTGAATAATAAAATCTGATGTTCGTGTTTGCAATTGAAGAGCGATTAAAATTTACAGTGAGCAAACATTGCTATACGTCGTACGGGTTCAATCCTCAAATCCTAAAACTCGCACTAAGTAGTCTGAGATATAGTTTAGCTTTTAATTAAAACGCAAAAAGTAAAATGTGGAACGGAGTCTACTGATTGATTAAACTGTGTATTTTACATGTTTTTTTCATCTGTTTTCAAAGTAAAGGTATAACGATATCCTAGCCCAATTAGTGGATGGCTGATAATATTGCCAGTCCCTTTCTAGTGTATAGTAATTTTGGATTGGTTTAAGCTTTGATTGCTTTTTATTTGCAAACGAAAAACTTGGTTTCTTCATTTAATAGATTAAAAAATACATCTGAAATCCCTTTCTAATATTTTCACGAGCTGAGCGAGACCGAACTTGAAATTGATCATTTCTTAAATGACATATTTTAAATTGAAAGATGTAGTAGTATACGGCTAGCATCAAAGTCAAATTGAATTTCGTATACGAAAACTAATATCGATATTTCTAGTGGATCATCATCAAAATTTGAGTCCTGGAAACGCTCATAAAAAAGGTATTCCAGCCCTATAAGATGAAATTTCGTAAGACTTGGGATAAGTTATCTGGAGTTTAATAAGGACGAAGAACAAAAAAATTTAAATCTCCTGAGCGCTTTCCGCTAATATATGTTCTACTTGGTCAAGGTTATTGGATATCCCTTTGTCTATTTATTAGGCTGTAGCAAAATTTGTTCCGTCGTCGATTATTTGATTTTGATAGCTACTAGCTTTGCTGGGCTTTGCTTAGATAAATGCTAGCTTTGCTTAGATAAATATTTTCAGAAACATCGTTGCTTCATACTCAGATACGTGCATAGTGACTCATTTTGCGGGGGATAATATTAGGAGTGAAGTCAAAAAGTTGGTGAATTGTCAGAAAATGTAAAAATTGTGAAAAAATTATAAAGGTATTGAGATTTGGATTGTGGAAGTTCAAACTTTGTAGGTATTAGCTCTGTGCAACTAAGCATATCCAATCACAGTTGCTGTACATCATACTCAACTCTTTGGAACCAATCGGGGTTTATTATTATTATTATTATTAATATATATATATATATATATATATATATATATATATATATATATATATATATATATATATATATATATATATATATATATATACATGTATATGTGCCCACCGCTTACAGTTGAAGAGGCGACAACTAAGTCTGTTTGAGAACATTTAGAGGAGGGAGTGTTCAATTTTTTGGAGCTTTAAGTTGAAGAGGGGACAACAAAGGCTATTTGAGAACATTTAGAGGAGATAGTAATTAATTTTTAGGAGCTTTAAGTTGAAGAGGCGCCAACAAAGGCAATTTGAGGACATTTGGAAGAGGGAGTGTTCAATTTTTAGGAGCTTTAAGTTGAAGAGGGGACAACAAAGGCTATTTGAGGACATTTAGAGGAGGGGGGATGTTCAATTTCTTGGAGCTTAAAGTTGAAGAGGCGATATCAAAGGCTATTTGAGGACATTTAGAAGAGGGAGTTTTCAATTTTTTTTTAGCT
Source organism: Artemia sp. Qi Xiang Cuo (assembly GCF_049724085.1). Classification (NCBI taxonomy): domain Eukaryota; kingdom Metazoa; phylum Arthropoda; class Branchiopoda; order Anostraca; family Artemiidae; genus Artemia; species Artemia sp. Qi Xiang Cuo. Next base: position 21,642,799 of record NC_142796.1, on the reverse strand, counting down.
TAAAGTTGAAGAGGCGACAACAAAGGCTATTTGAGGACATTTAGAGGAGGGGGTGTTCAATTTTTAGGAGCTTTAGATTGAAGAGGGGACAACAAAGGCTATTTGAGAACATTTAGAGGAGATAGTAATTAATTTTTAGGAGCTTTAAGTTGAAGAGGCGCCAACAAAGGCAATTTGAGGACATTTGGAAGAGGGTGTGTTCAATTTTTAGGAGCTTTAAGTTGAAGAGGGGACAACAAAGGCTATTTGAGAACATTTAGAGGAGGAGGGATGTTCAATTTTTTGGAGCTTAAAGTTGAAGAGGCGACAGCAAAGGCTATTTGAGGACACTTAGAGGTGGTATTGTTCAATTTTTAGGAGCTTTGAGTTGAAGAGGCGATATCAAAGGATATTTGAGGACATTTAGAAGAGGGAGTGTTCAATTTTTAGGAGCTTTAAGTTGAAGAGGGGACAACAAAGGCTATTTGAGAACATTTAGAGGAGGAGGGATGTTCAATTTTTTGGAGCTTAAAGTTGAAGAGGCGACAGCAAAGGCTATTTGAGGACACTTAGAGGTGGTATTGTTCAATTTTTAGGAGCTTTAAGTTGAAGAGGCGATATCAAAGGCTATTTGAGGACATTTAGAAGAGGGAGTGTTCAATTTTTTTTAGCTTAAAGTTGAAGAGGCGACAACAAAGGCTATTTGAGGACATTTAGAGGAGGGAGTGTTCAATTTTTAGGAGCTTTAGGTTGAAGAGGTGACAACAAAATTTGAGGATATTTAGAGGAGGGGGAGTTCAATTTTTAGGAGTTTTAAGTTCAAGAGGCAACAACAAGGGCTATTTGAGAACATTTAGAGGAGAGGTGTTCACTATTTATGAGCTTAAAGTTGAAGAGGTGACAACAGGGCCGGATTCAAATCTTTGGCACCCCTAGGCCCAAGCATTTTGGCCCCTCTAAGCCCTGACAATTTTTTTGGGGAGACACAGATTTACGGGAAATCCCCGAAAATTTGGGGAGCCCTGAACAGAAGGCAACTGATGAGTGATAAGCCAAAAGCAATGAAAGAGAGAGATGATACCAACCACTCAGCTGCCATTCATGGGAGACATCTGACAGTTTATAAGCGGCTACAGAATTCCTGTTTTGTTTTAAAATAACTTTTCTGTGAATAGGCAGCGCAGCAGCAAAGTGCACCTGCAGTTTGACGATAAATCATATCAATTCAGTTTTTGTTAAGAAAAAAATCGCTCAGTGTGTTTTTTTTTTTTTTTTTTTTTTTTTTTTTTTTTTTGCCCTTAGGCCCGGGCCTGCTGAGCCTATGCGTGAGCCTACTGATCCTATGGTCTGGGCGACAACAAAAGATATTTTGAAAACATTCAGAGGAGGGGTTGTTGAGTTTGACGAGCTTAAAGTTGAAGATGTGACAACAAAGGACATGAGAACATTTAAAGGAGGATCTGTTCCATTTTGAGGAGATTAAAGTTTAAGAACCGATAACAAAGGATGTTTTGAGAACATTTATAGGAGGGGGTGTTCAATTTTCAGGAGCTTAAAGTTGAAGAGGATACAACAAAGGATATTTTGAGAACGTTTAGAGGATGGGGTGTTTGATTTTGAGGAGCTTAAATGAGAAGAGGTGACAACAAAGGACATTTTGAAAACATTTGGAGGATGGGGTACTCAATTTTGAGGAGCTCAAAGTTTAAGAGACAACAACAAAGGATGTTTAGAGGAGGTGGTGTCTAAAAAAAAGTTCAATCTAGGTCCAAATTCTTCTGATCTACCTCGATGAGTTTCTTCGGACCTTTCTTCAGGGACCCTCCCCTTGTTCTTTTTTTCTTCATTACTGGTTTGCACCAAATTGTGTATACAAATTTGTAATTATACTTCATACTCAACTATAGGAATTAAACTTTTCAAAGGAAGTGATTTTTTTTCGCGTCGTATTTCTGCTTAGTAAAGTGTCCATATTTCTGTTTAGAGAAATGTTGAACACGTTTTGTGTGCAGCCAAAGACAGTGTCAGGGTGTGGTAATGCTGCTAGTTGAATTTGTTCAACTACTTTTAAGGGTTGGATGTGTTCTGCGTGACTTCATTGATCTATTCTACCTTTATTTGCCTAGCAGGCTGGTTTATTTGACCGGCTGAAATTAGATCATATTACTTCTCCTACATTGTCCTTGGTTCTTAGCAAGATGCATCCTATAACGGTCTTAGTGTGTAGACTGGTTGTGTTTTGGAACATTTTTATTCTATGGCGTTCGCAACACAGAATTTGTCGATTATTTCAAAGAATTTAGTAGTTTAATAGGCGTATCCGCCCGCGTGAAGAGGAGTCATCACCCCTGCTCTCTGGGTCTCTGGAATAATCAGGAAGCCCTGCTTAAAAATACACATGTTTACATCCTGCTGAATCCCTGTAAAATTTATATACTGAAACCAAGCTGTGCAAGTCCTGCAAACAAATCTATGTTTGTCGGATTTATAGTGCTAGGTTTCAGTATATGTTTATTTATAGTATCCCCTTTGTTGCTCAAAATTTTGTGTCACGCCCAAATCGAGGCAACAGAACGTGGAATGGAAACACACACACTCCCCTGAAAATTTGAAGGACGAATTTCCTCTCTCCCAGCGCAAAATCATGGCGTCGGTGTTTGGGAATAGGCATGGTGTTTTTTGGTCGACTTCAAGCAACGAAGGAACCACTATCAATGCAGAAGCATACTGCCTAACCCTCAAAAAGCTCCGCAGAGCGATAAAAAATAAACAAAATAAACTTGGCATGCTCACAAAGGAAATTGTCCTTCTTCATGACAATGCAAGACCTTACACAGCTGGTCAGAGCCGTAATTTGTTCGACAGTTTTGGCTGGGAAGTTTTAGATCACCCACAATGCAGTCCTGATCTTGCGCCGAGTGATTACCGTCCGTTTCTCCACCACAAGCAACACAACAGTAGCAACCGTTGCAATGATGATGACGACATAAAAACGGAATTGAATTCCTGGTTAGCGGAGCAGGCGGCAAGTTCTTATACAGAGGTTACTTTAAAATTAGTTGAGAGGTATGATAAGTGTTACAACAAACTTGGCAACTATGCTGTTAAATAGAGCAAAGTATGTACTTTTTGAAAATAAATTTACTTTCTTTTAAATAATCATTCGTTGTGTAATTATGGTCAAACAGACCTTAATTAAAAAACACGCCTTGTATTAACGACGACTATTTAAAGACGCTTCAAACTTTTGGAATACTTGGAAATGAACATGGAATACCTATTTGTGAAACAAACCCTTTTCTGTTAATGCCTTTGAAATAAGAGAGTGATATTAAATTTGTCATTGAACAAGCGATCAAAGCAGTTCAGTGAACTTTGAGAGGATATTCTAGGGAAACTGGCGGGATCTTAGTTTCGCTTTGAATTGATCAAATGTTCCATTCCTGACTAGACAAAAGTTAGAGCTATCAGACGAGTAAGAAGGGTTATTGTATACAGAGGTCACGTAACAAGGTTCATTGAGCCCAAATAGTTGGTAGGGTCATCAGCCTCTTATAAGTAGCGTCATCAGTAGTTTCCAGGTATTACTTGTGACATCCCAAAGCTGGTTAAAAAGTTGTTTTTTTAAACTATTAAATAATAAAAAAAACAAGTTTTTTCAACTGAAAGTAAGGAGTAGCATTAAAAGTTTAAATTAAATGAAACTATTCCGTATAGAAGGATCTCTCTCTTCCTCAAACTTCGTTCTTTGTGCTAAAGTCTTAAATTTCTTTAAAAACACTTCTCATTCAGAGTCAACGGCCCTTGAGTTTGAGCAGTCTCTGATGGTTTGATTTTCATTAAGATCGCTTGATCTTTTAAGGGTGCTTCCCCCTTTTTAGAAAATTGGGCAAATTTTCTCAGGCTCGTAGCTTTTGATAGGTAACATTAAACTTACTGAATTTTATATATTTGGAATCAGTATAAAAAAGAACAATTCTCTTGATGTATCGATTGTTATCAAAATTCGGTTTAATAGGGTACTATTGAAGCGACTCCTCCTTACTTGCAGTTCGTTACCACGAGCTGTTTGAAACTGTGGTGTCTATAGCCCGAGTCCGATCTTAATTGATTATTATTAATCTGATCATCAAACGTGACGAATTCTGTAGCTCACTGCAGAAACTACTAAGTCATTGCAGAAACTACTAAGTTCCAAATCTAGAATGACTCGAATATGAAATACTAAGAAATAAAATAAGATGTTAAAATTTTTTTTTCTTGCAAATACATCTCAAATAGGAGAATGATATCGAGCTGATATCATTGACTTGTACCTATCTCTTGTTTTCCGGCAAGTTACCATAATGAAAATACGGGCACGTCTATGATTTATCTCCACTACAGTAGTGAAATGGCAGAAACTGATCTGCCGTCAGCATTAGAGATATCAATGACGACTATTCAAAACTGTATTAAATTTAGAAAGACTCGGAAATGATGTTGGATGTTAAAATAAACACGGAAATAAATAGATGTTGAAATTTGCTTTTCTTATAACACATAACAATGATATCTAGCTCCGCCGTTCCCAGAACTTTGACTGGTTATTCCCGGCAGAAGAAAGTACAAAGTGACGGAACCGAGTTTACTTTGAACTATTTCAACTGTTCTTTTCATTGCTAGAGGAAAGTTCAGCCATTTCAAGCCGGTCGTAGTAAGTTGATGTTGCTCTGGGAGATCATCCTGAATTCGAAAACTGTTTAACTAGTCAGGATTGACAGTCAATGCCCCAAACGATGTTTTTTAGATCCTTCATTTATTTATTGTTTGTGTATTTATTGCTTTTATGTATAAGTTTTGCAGCGATAATAATGGCGCTGATGAGCTGCTAGCCAAAACAATTGCTTCTTTTTTTTACGATCGAAAGTCCTTATGAAAAAGTTCAAAGACGATATTCTGGAGTTTGCTATTATTTTGTTTTCTTGTCGAGGGGGGGGGTCTTGACAATCACTTTGAGCTTTAGAAATAGGATTGAGCTTTAGAAATAGGATTGACCAATTTAGATTGAAGTATCTAGAGGATGGCTATTAGACAACACGGTGCTGGTCACCAGAAGTATCTTCCAGTGTGCTACTTGATGGGCAATCCTGTAAGGGCCAACCCTCATTATCAATAAAGGAATTGAATTGAAGCTATCAAGTATTTTGCCATAGGTTGCATCAAGACATGGCTAATTGTAGACAGAGAAAAGCCAAGACAGATAGTCCAAGTAATTGAGGGGCAAATGTTTAAATGGCTGGGGCACGGGTAAATGGCAGGAGTATGCGTGACTCTCTTATTGGTTTTGGCCCTTTTTGATTTCCCATTTGGCTAAAAAAAAGTAATTTTTTCGGTATATGAACGGGAGAATCTTGACAATTACTTTATAATATAAAAATCGCTGGAGTCAGGTTGAAGGAGAACTTTAGCGTTACCAATGTTGAGTTTTTCTTACATTTTCGTTTACTTGTAAACGATTATTGGTGTTGAGTTTAGGCCAATGGAGAGAAAATCTATGAAAAGTGATTAGGTGATATTTACGCTCTTTAACTGGACATTATTCAAATTAAAATTCTGTTCATTTATAAGAACCCCCATAGCTCCCAGAGAATATAGAAATCACGGTATTTTTGTCGTAAAACAATGCTGGAATCGTGATTTTCTTTTTTTTTAAGTTGACCGTATTTCTTGAAAATTATTATTACTTACTTGACCAAATGTAGTGTAAGCAGTCAGGAATCCTTGTCTGTGAAGTGTGCAATAGAAATTAGTTTATTTTATTTAACACTGATAAAGAACTAAACAGCTTTATTCACAACCGTTTTATCACTGTTTGTAACTGCACCACAAAATACGTAACTGGCGTAAGCAAAGTCAGTAATTCCGGTTCGAAATCAGTTTATTTTATTTAAGACTAAAAAAGAACTAAGAAAATTTTTACCACCGTTTGTTGTCGCTGTATATAACTGCGCTACAAAATGCACAACTGTACATGTTTTTGCGAAAACAACATATAGTACAAGAAGCAGTTTCTGATAGAGTTATCAGAGGTGGGTACTAATGTGTCCATACCTCTTGTGTTTCAGTTGTGCATTTTTAAAATGTGATGCGAATCTGGCAACTTCACATAGGTAAAAAAGAAGAAGAATTAAAGCTTGGTTTCAGACATACCTTTGTTGTTAAGTTCGCAAGAAGAGGAAAAAAAATGTATAACAAATTATGCATCTATTAGAAAATATTGGGATGCCCGAATTAACAGAGCGAATTAACACACCCGACTTGCTTATCGCGTACACCCAGGGGTACATGTACTACGGGTTGAGGGCAATAAAATAGATTCTTTTCGTGTGTTTTTTCTTTCCAAATTTTCAGTTATAAGTCGGGACTTTAGTTTTGCAATGAGCACCTCTTAAATAGGAGACATATCTAGCTCAGCCATTCGACTCAACTTTCTATTGAACAAGCAAACAAATCCCTTCTAGAGCTTTGGAAGGATATTCTATAGAGAGCAAAGATGAGAATGGCTGGAAATGAGTTTCCTTTATGCTGTTTTAGGTGTCTTTTAATGGCTAGACGAAAGTTCCAACTATCAGACGAGTCGTAGTAAGTTGATGGGGAAGAGAGGATCTAGAGTTTAAAATTAGAACCAATAGAAAGTTAAGTGACATTTTAAGCCTTCCTCTTAATTTTACTGTAAGGGTAAACTAAAGTTTTAGTTCTAAGCAAGTTTAATGAGGTCTGATTATTTTGTAATTTTTCTGAAAAATAAACTTTAAGGCGCTGTCAATTGCTTAATGATATGCCACCTGTCACAGTAATTAGGCAACTAACGTCTGAATGAGTCGATAGTCCATTCGACATGAGTAAACAAGTTCTAAGGTCATACCGATTGACGAAAAAATAAATTCTAACAAGGAAAACTTTTAGCCAGTAACTCGCTGAATTTTTTTTTGTCCTCATGGTTGTGTTTCACAAAAGGAAATCCTTCGATGAAAGTCAGTCTTATTCCTTTGAATGAAGAACGACCAGGGATCTAATGCAGGTTATCAACAAATTTGCCGGTAATCCTAAAAAAGGACAAGACAAGTTACTATATGTTTGTTTTATATATATATATATATATATATATATATATATATATATATATATATATATATATATATATATATATATATATATATATATATATATATATATATATATATATATATATATATATATATATATATATATATATATATATATATATATATATTTATATATATATATATTATATATATATATATATTCTGGGAGCTATTCTTATGCCAGGTTTTATTTTCTCACATAATACTTCTACAAGTTTTATTAAACAAAGACAAATTCATTCTTTATGACAAAAGGAAAATTCGCTCTAGCCAGTAATACAATCTTCAAGGAAACAAATGACGTTTTAGTGCAAAAGAAATGATTAAATAAGTAATAAGTAAAAATACTACTTAGCCTAGTATTTTTGTCGATGGTAATATCACCCACAGAGAATATACTACTTTTTTTAAACTGGAGTTGGGGTTTATCTGTTATCATCGACAATTAAGCTCACTCCTGAGCCGTCTCTAAATCTTAAGCTGTAATTTCTCATTGGTGCAATTTTCCACGGAAATTCAAACTAAATAAAAATGTGCAAAATGTAAGTTATCACTGTAAAACACAAAATAATTAAAGCTAGAACGAGAATAAAGTAAGTACAAACCACTTTGAGCATGGAAGCATCATTAAGATTTGGTTTCTCGCTTTAATATCTGAAAGTTTATTCATTAAACGGATTTTATTTTATCAGTAATATAAAATTGAAAATTGAAAATAAAATAAAAATGAAGATGGCCCAGGCAGAAAAAATGGGCCAACATTTTGGCCCATTTCCAAAAAAAGAGACCAAAAAAAATGGTCTCTTCATCGGGTTATCGGTTCATCGGGTCTCAACAGCTTCCCAAAAAATATCTAGGAAAAATATATATTTCTAATAAAAAAAAAAAACAACAGCAAAGAAACATATCATTCATAACCTTGTTTTGCTGCTGTTCAACCTTTGCGGTCAGGTTTTTATTTTATTTATTGTCTCTTTCTTATTTTTTTAAATTTGCACAACGATTGCATTAATGTATAAAAATTGAATCATCTTTACCATGTGATTCGTTGTTTGTGTAAAACCTAGGCCATGTCGATATTACTTTAAGGTTGATTTCAGAGAACCTGGCAAGATTATATGACCCGAAAATTGCCTGGATGATAAAAATGTTGCTCTACTGTAAGATATCAATTTTATTGTCTTCTTTTCTTTTCAACAAGTATTTTGTCTTGTGTCCACCTAAACTGGACTATCATGTCAATTGAGATGTAAAAAGTTAGTAGACTTTTCATTTGACAAAAGCGAAATTTTTTCAGGCTTTCGAGTTGGCAACTGGTGACTATTTATTTGAACCTCATTCAGGTGAAGATTATTCACGAGATGAAGACCATTTAGCTCATATAATTGAGTTAGTAGGAACCATACCGCCACGAATAGCTATGTCTGGAAAATATTCGAGAGACTTTTTTGATAGAAAATGTAAGTAGTCTTAATTTACTTTTTTTTTGTATTTATTTTCATGTTTTGTATTTTAATATATATATAATATATATATATATATATATATATATATATATATATATATATATATATATATATATATATAGATATATTACCGTGAATGTCCAAAATCGGGTTAATGTCGACATTCACCGATGAATGTCCGAAATTCCTTTTTCTCTACTTGGATTCAATTAGCTTTGCGAATCATCTTTTTCAGTCTTATGCAAGCTATGATGGTAAAAGCTAAAGTTAGGTTAGGTTAAATTTGGTTATAAGTATCAGAAATGAGTTAAAACCTAATCTAACACAACCAAACCTAATCTAACCTAACCTGTCATCAGCAAGCCTTGCATTAAACTGAAAAAGTTGACTGGCAATGCTGACTAAAGCCAAGGAGAATATATATATGATCTATATATGATCTATATAATGATATATATATATATATATATATATATATATATATATATATATATATATATATATATATATATATATATATATATATATATATATATATATATATATATATATATATATATATATATATATATATATATATATATATATATATATATATATATATATATATATATATATATATATATATATATATATATATATATATATATATATATATATATATATATATATATATATATATATATATACATATATATATATATATATATATATATATATATATATATTAATTAAGAATAAAATTATTCTTAATTAACCAACGAGAACCAAACTTCCAAAGACCTAACGTATAGCGTATCATTTTCTTCTTTTAGTCACTAGGCCTCTGCTTCTTACCTTTCCATGCTGATAACTGTCGTCTGGAGCACCCCATTTTCGAAATATAGTTCTTTCGTGTTTCTGTTTCGTGTTTCGTGTTTCGAGCCGTTATTGGTGTCACTGTCCACTTTGATAATGTTCAGCTAGGATTTTACCTGGTTGAATGGGTGTTTAGTTGTGATATTTGTCAATTTCTTCTTGTTTTATGATGCTTTTTGGGGGGGATAATATAACGAGATTTTGACAATAGTAATTAGAAAGGTTTATGTTGCAAGATGTAAAGTATACAAAAGAGCAAAAATTGGGAAATCGTGTTGAAGTTTTTTTTTAGCCTATATGTGCTTGACTTGCGGCTTCACCTTCAGGTTGACCTATCACTCTTAACTTTAATATCTGCCTTTTAATATCTGTTTTTTTTTGTCAATTATAATTGGGGTAAAAGGGGGACGACTTCTTAGTTTAGATATTTAGTAATTTTGAGTTTGAGTTGAATATCAGTTTTAGTTTTTGCACTTCATTATTGGTTTTGTTTTTTATTAAGTCTAATATCTGTTTCTCGTAACTTTAATATCTATGTTTTAATTTTTTTCTTTTATTATTATTATTTATTTATTATAAATAATTGAGGTACACGCGGGATGACTTACCAGTTTATGTATCTAGTAATTTCTGTTCGTTTTGGGTTGAATTTAAGTTTTAATGTTGGCACATTATAAGTTCATTATTAGTTTCCTTTTTTATTAAGTATAATACCCGTTTGTTTTAACTTTTAGTTCATTGTTCATTATATCTTTTTTTTGCTCAAGAAATAGCTTCGCTCTTTACTTTGTTACATTTTTTTTTTTTTTTTTTTTTTTTTTTTTTTTTTTTTTTTTTTTTTTTTAATTAGAAGAATTAGATCCGGCACTAACAAGAGTCATAACTAGAACTACACTGTTCCGGTTAAGGTAGGAACTGAGGTTGTTGGTTGACGGTGGAATCAGGAGTCAAGCAGGGTTATGCCCCAGCTCAGCCTATCCTCGGCAATATATATATATATATATATATATATATATATATATATATATATATATATATATATATATATATATATATATATATATATATATATATATATATATATATATATATATATATATATATATTGCCGCTTGTCCTAAGGAGCAGGGCAAAGGTTGCGGAAGAACATGGTGTCAAGTGGGAAGGTTAAACTTAGATTATGCAGATAATTTGAGTGTCCTAGATAAGTGATATTGAAATGAATTAAATTCGAATGTTGGGGATAAAGAATAGGTTTGAAAATGAATGCTAAGAAGACAAATTTGCTTAGACCTGGAATAAATGAAGGAGTAGAGTTTTTTTTTGTAACGGAAAAATCGATCAAATTGATAACTTCACTTAGCTAGGTAGCATTATTAGTAAAGATGGTGGATGCAGTGAATGTGAGAAAAGTAGAAAAGCTGAGGCACAAGTTGTTTTTTAGCAGTTGAAAAGGTTTTGAAAAAAAGGAAGATAAACCTACGGAAATCAGAAAGTCGGAAGCGATTTTAATGACAGCGGTCAAGCACTGTCAAGCACCATGGGCTCTTTAAAAGGCTGGGAAATATTTGTTAAATATTTTGCTGAGGAATGGTCAAGGATTGTTTTAGGAGCTCGTTTCGCTGACCGTATATCAGACAATAAGCTGTATGAAAAGCAGTGCTCGATTCTACATTCTGAGAATATAAAGAAAGAAAAGTTATGAGTGCTGGCCACGTTTTGCGGAGGAAGGTCTTTGCTAGGTTGCCAAATAGTGTGCTTTTTGGCCATCCATCTGGGGTTCAGCTAAAAGCAGGTCGTCCCCATGGAGTGGTAGGACATCATAAAAAGGATTTAAAGGAAATTAGACTTTTTGGGAGAGGGTAAAGAGTGAAGTTTCTAGTGTATGGGGTTGGAAAAGGAGTGTGCTCAGCTATGTTGGGCTCCGGCGGCTTGGTTTCTCCTGTGCATTGTTGATAGTACTAGCATTGTAATTTAAAAAATTGTAATCGCTAAGGTAATATAAGATATATTCATGATTAAATATACATGCAATAAAACACAAAACTATGCCCCAAAGGCCCCTTTACCTTTCAAAAGGGGGAATACATACGAGTCACTTAGTCAAAGAAAAACGTCACGTACTAACATTTATTAACAATTTTAAATTTGCAATTGCGAATTAAAACATTCATAAATGGAAAAGTATGTGAACATATATGAAATTGGAACCAAGAATTCGTGTGTCTGCACGTAAGGGATGGGGAGGGGGTAATAATTCAACTTAGCTTCCGAATGGCTTATTTATGGTTAAACACTTGGTGACAGGTGTTTGAACATTGCTTAAGAAATTGTGAATGTAAATTTCTGCAGTTGCCCTTAGACTATGCCTAGGAGGATCTGTATCAGATCCCTATCCCTCCTATTCCCCCCCAATAACGTCCTAGACACGCCTCTTGCTATTCTTCTAAAAAAAAATTGGCTGACTACGGATCAGTCCTGAATTTAAACCTTTCCTGTATGGCTTTAACTTTTTCTTTTCTTCTTTGGCTTGCCAGGGACACTTCATATTTTAATTTTATATTTTATTTCATCAACAACAAAGATTTACTATCATGTAGAGGATTTTGATTTGTAAGTCACTATTAAAATAGATCAATGGACTTTGATTTGTCTCTTTTAACTCGAGAGTCTTTCAGTCGACTGTCTTAGAGTCTCAGACTCCTCTTCTGTGTCTATTAATAAGCTTTCGAAAGTAAAGGAGTCTTTGTTGAAGGACTTTTCGTCTTTTATGTTATATGCGTTTTGGTATTTTATCTTTGCTTATTAAGCTATAATGAGCTTAAGAAAGGTCTTTTCATTTTCTTTTAAAAGTTTTGTAATATTTATGAAATCCTACTTCACTGATCTGAATATATTATATAAAAGAAAGAAAAAAAGTTAAAGAGAAAAATTACCAATAAAAATGTATATTGTTTGAACAACCCAGCTTTTAGTTTGTAATGTTTTATTTAAAAAAAAAAAATCCTGAGATTCCAAAGAAGACATATATGTGCAGAATAAATGATTTAAAAGGCCGCCCAAGAGCCATAATAATATGGTTGTCTGGGGTAAGGAAAGGGGGAAGTCTTATAGAATTTAGGATAAAATGAAAGAACCCCGCCCCTCCCCAAATGCTATAAATACCTAAATAAAATGTTTAAATACCTAAATAAAATATATGCTGAAACACTGAATGGGATCTATTTTAGTGTTAATTTTTTGCATAAAACGAGGTTTTATTCAGGGGGGGGGGGGGTTTGAAAGCTTCAAGATTGAAAATATATGCGTAGACACGTCGTTTTTGGCTTTCTAGTTGTTGAAGAGACCTTACAACATTTGTCGATAATTAACCTCCTTCAAAAGCCTTAACCTCCCAAAATAATATTATTACGTTTATGTGAGAAACTTTCAACCTTTGCATTGCCATCTAATAAAGTATGCCGCCATAGAAATGAATAGCTCTTCAAAAGTTTTTAATTCTAGGAAAAAAGACTGATATGTACCAGAAAATAATCTTCTCTCAAGCTTAATATCCGTGATCGATCTTTGAAACGTCAAATTCAGACTTGGGAAAAATATTGAGGAAACTAAGGGCGATGAACAGATGCTGGAATAAGGCAATATCCACCCTCCAATTTTTACTGACTCCTGCCAAATATGGCTAATAAAAAAGAGCTAATCGGAATTGATAGCTATTAACAAGAACACTGGCTGAGAATGCCGAAACATAGATTAATGAGCACAAAGATTCGCCAGTATGTAACTCGGGTGAAATAAAAAAAAGAAAGACATTGCCATGTCCAGAATCATGGGTATATACAAGAGAGTGCAAATAAGGTCATTAAAGTTTTCGCAAGAATGTTTTTATCCGAGAAGTTAACTTAATAGAAATAAAGTCAATAGAAATTAGTTTGTGCATGAACAATGTGTCTACATTTCAATGTAAAGGGCATAAAGAAATGTGTGTTTGTCATTGAGCTAGAAGTGCTGAAAAATATTGTAGTTGACAGGGTCGTGTCCAAGATTTTTTTTTTAGGGGGGGTGGGCTTACAAAAAACTTTCAAAAACGCATTCAAACATTTGTGTATATTCATTTTTTACGTTTTTACGAGTCAGACAAAAAAAAATTGGGGGACGGGAGGTCAAATCCCCCTGGATATGGCTTTGCCAGTCGATAAAGAGCCACTGGAAGAATTGGTTTACCTAATGGATTTTATGTTTTTAATTTGTCTATTAGTTTTTTGGGGAGTCGGCTATGTTGTATTTTTATTCATTTATTGAACAAAATTTCACAGCATACATAACAACATAATACTCTTCTGGGCTGCCCAAGAGCCTGGCTTGCAGTCCAGTAAACAAGGAAAAATAACCAAAATTTCATTCAATCCAAAAGTATGCGTTGGACCTTGGCTATCACAGTATTTCTCTACCCGATACTGGTTTTATGTCAATTAATGGTTTTTTCACGCCATGCTGTAGAACCCAAAGAGTATGGGAAACTTATAATAGCAGAAATTGGCCCTAGTAAAAAAAAAAAAAAAATCACGCTTCTTAGATTTTTTTCAAACTTCTGAATTGTGTTTTTTTTTCCTTGAAGTGAGCTCAGACACTTAGTATTACACTAATTTTGTCAATAACACCAATTATACTGATTTTGCCTTATTATTACCCTTGAAAGTGCCAAACGGTAGATGGATTCGATGATTTTTTTTTTCAACACTAGTGCCAGTTTCTACTCTTATAAGTAACCCACACTTTTGATAGAATCTTTTAAACTAACGTAACAAAAGTCTTTATGTCATGTTACGTCATCTTGCAAAGCAACTTTTCCCGCAACACAGGCAGTGCTAAGTAGGCTTGATCTGTGCTTAGAATCTATGCAATCGTAAGCTTATGTTAATTACACTAATTATTAATTACACAAATTACACCCATTATTTTCCGATTGATTTTGTCTCTGTTCTTTTGTATAATAAATTATTATTACTACTACTGCTACTATGTTACGCTTTGGAAAAGTCGATATAGCAGCAACAGACTAGAATTTCTGGATAAGCAATTAATAAATTTGGAAAACAAAATTAATAAGTGTTTATTAGAAAGCCTGAACAGAGCCTTAATTTTTATTTCCATCGAAGATGGTGATGATTTTAGACAATGGATCGTCAATTATGACATCAATTAGGCGATAACCGTCAATTATGACGGTTTGATTGACTTGTACGTTAGCCTTGTGTGAAAGGACTTGTTTAAGTGGAAAAGGCTATCCTTAACGTGGCGTAACTTAACTACTTAGTATAGAAAATTAGGTAAGTAGTGTGAAACTCGCTTAAAAGATAATGAATCTTTTCGACCAATCGTTATTCAGTTCAGATTTCAAAGAGAAAAAATAGCAACTACCTCGTCTGTATATTCATTAATGTGCTCTTTGGTCTGTAAGCTGCCTAAAACAGGGATTTTTTATGAGTGAAATTTTGCCAAAATTAGATTAATTAGTCCTCTTTGCTGGTTCAGGTACATTATAATTCGGTAAGTATCCTATTTACTATTAGTGGAATCGTTTCTCCATCTTTCTATTGTTGCGATCTCTCTCCAAAATTGGTTAAAAAAAAAGTAAGTCGTCTCAATAACCCCTCATGATTCTTCTAAAACTATAAGTTTTATCAGAAGAGCCTAATTGTCTAATTGGTTATTGATGATACATGCTAACTCGTTTTCCTGAGTTTAAATGTACTTTATATTGAAATCCATTAATACAAAATTGTTTCGTAAATGAGCATATTTTTTCTGGTCAGTTTTCAGTTCTTTTCTATGGCACCGGTATCCTCAGGTCAAAAACGGTTATTTTTGGGAAATTTTTGGTGATTTCTTGTTTTGCTGACGAAATACGCCTTTGACCTCCCCCCCCCCAAAAAAAATTCCCACAACCTGGATTATATTTAGAGGAGGTTCAAATCTTTGCTGCATGAGTGTGAGGAGAGTTGAGGGGGTTAATTAAGGATCTTTATGCAACCATCTGCGTATATTGCCAGAAATTATAGACATAGATCTTCATAGATCTTAGATAAAAAGATGCAATCGAACTGAACAGGTACATCTCTTTTAAGCAATTAATTGAAAAAAAGCTTTTTCAATAAAATACATTTTTCAAAGAAAAGTAAAGAACTCCATTAAACCAAAAATAAGCAAAAAATAAAATAATCTACCAAGCGTAGAACTACCACAAATCAGCATCGATAAATAAATGAAACCCAAAACGAACAGAAATTACAATAAATAACCGAGTCAAGCTCAAAATGAGCAGAAATTAACATGAGTAGGGCTCAAAACCCATATGCCTTCCAAAGGCCAGAAAATAATTCGCACTTAAATAAAAAAATATAAGTGTTTTTACTTTCATAACTTTAATAAGTCAAATAATATTAACATTTTGATACTAAATAGCAGTATATGTATATTAAACTGACAATTCACATTCATTTGTATTTTTTTTAGTAAAGTGCAAATTATGTTTGCACTAGCCATTTCAATTTCCAATCGAATGAGCCATTTTTGAAGTTTCTACGACAACGCTTTCTATAAAAAAAAACTGATATGCCCTCAGGGCATAACTTACAGCCTTGCCCTGAGGGCTGTGGGGGAGTGTCCTCCTCAAAAACATAATTTCTTTGTGGAAATCAACTACGCTGAACAAAAAGGCTATCTCAAAATGTTGATTTGATGTGTTTCGGGAACTTGTGGGCGTGGAAGGGGTGTTAGTTGCCTTCCGATCACTTTCGACTATTAAAAAGGGCACAAGTCATTCTAATTCTCCATTGGATGAGCCTTTTTAAAATTTCCTGGAGCAGATTTTTCGATAAAAAGTGTCCTGGTTTAAGGGAAAAAATAAAAAAAAATAATACATTGTGCCAACATCGCTCTTATATGCCTCCAGGGCATAACTAAAAACCCTTGCCCTGAGGGCTGTGGGGGAGTGTCCTCCTCAAAAACATAATTTCTATGTGGAAATCAACTACGCTGAACAAAATGGCTATCTCAAAATTTTGATTGTATGTGTTTGGGGAAAAGGTGGGCGTGGAAGGGGTGTTAGTTGCCTTCCAATCGAATGAGCCCTTTTCTAAGTTTCTACGACAACTCCTTCGATACGAAGTGCCCTGGTGTGGAATAAAAATAATATATTTTGCTAACATTGTTCTTTACTTAGGCAGCGCGATTGCGCTGCCTATGATAATGTTCTATGTATATGTCTGGGATCGAAGAAAAATCCCTTTTTTTTGGGGGGGGAGGGGGTTTCGGAAAATTATAAAAAGGGGTCGATTTTGATTTGGAAGTTCTTTGTGTTAACTTTCAAAAAAAAAAAAAAAAAAAGTTGCGTAAAAACATAGGTATGCAAATGTCCGACGCTTGAGAGGGAGAAAGGGATACCTCAAAACATTTTTTATAAAGGGGTATATTTCTCACAAAAGATAGATTAGTAAGGACCAAATCTTTGCTTTTCTTTGTAAACTCCTTAGAGTCAATCGTAGAGGAACTTACTTCCCTCTCCATCCATTCTGTGCAGGATGATATTAAATCAGATTGATTAAGGTAGTATTTATGGAAGACTATTATTGCTGTCCTCTTATTAGCCGATTAGCAAACTAATTTTATTTGCCTAATTGATTTCATAATAGTCCCTTTTATATGTTAGTTAGGAGCATACAATAAATGCTGATTTTTGAATCAACTTGGTCAAAGTGATGAAAGACTTGTGAGTCTAATTAGAGTAAAACCATCTCTGTGAGAGGCAAAGCGGGCCTGACTTTTTCAGAGTTGTATATAACAAGGGTGCCGGAAGAAAATTTTCCAGGGGAGGGGGGAGCAGACGCCAAAATAGAGTGTTGGCTGGGTGACAATTTAGGTGGTTTAGGGCACCAAGCTACGACTTTACCTCGAAGAGGATGAATTTGTAATCAATTTAAAATCCTGAGAAACTAATTGATTTAAAAGTATCAATTACTATATTTTATGCAACCCAGTTACAGAAGAAGTAATGCCACACAGTGGTAGTACTGGATTTAACCAAGTTGATTCGCTTTATTTCTGATGAAATTAGGCTACGTTTGGTGATCTGTAATTGCGTATCAGCTATAATACGGTAGGGGGATGAGTCATTGCTTAGGTGGGCCTAGGGCAAATTCCTAAGAAGTACATTTTAATGGACAAACTGCTTACTCTTCATGAGGCTTCAGATAAACGTTGAAAGAGGAAGGGGGGGGAGTAGGAATTAATTAAAATGTTTCTATATACAGCTAAAATGTTACATTACCATATCTACCAGCACAAAGGTGGAAAAGGCAAGGCAGGCCATCATTAACCCCGCCAGGAAATTCTTTTGGGTTGGCTAACACTGCTAGGAACTTAGTTTTCAGCAATTTTAAATGGTAATATTTTTCTCTTTCTGTTTATATGAAGTATTTCAATGTATTTAAAAAATAGATGTAATTTATTTATCGATAGGAAAATTCATTGTAGAGGTTGTGGTGGCTTCAGTTATGTAGAAGACCAAAAGTGTCACAGAATGTACCTCCATACAAACAATAATACTACTTTTCATCCAACCAAAATTCTTTAGTAGTAATATTAACAAGGACTTTTCACCAAAATTACTATTCATTGCCAACTTTTTAAAGTATATTCAAATTTTATCCAAAATTGAAATTGCAAATTTAAGCGTAGGAAGGTACTAATCAATGTATAATTACCGATTTACACATTTTAAAAGCAATTGACCAGGGATTGAAGGGACTGGTACCTCAAATTATATCTTTGTTAAGCCTGTGTATGATTTGGAAAACAATCAGAAATTAATTAATAAAGAGCTTTTGAACTGAAAGCGAGGAACAGATTTGAAACCTATTTGACAGGTTATTCTTTGTATTAAGGGGGCTGTCTACTCCTTACTGTTTACTATGAAGTTTGACTTTTTTCCTAATTTGTTAAGAAAATAAATAATTGGAAGAAAAATTTCAAAGCACTAAAAAACTTTTTTTTTAAAGAGCAAGGTGTCGAGAAGGGGACAGTCCCCCTTCTATACAGAGTAATTTATATTTGTTTTAAGTTTTAAACTTGCTCCTTACTTTAGTTGAAAAACCTTTTCTATTTGTTTAATTACATTTCATGAAACTGCAAAGTTTTATGAATACAATACTTTTGGTAACGCAGAAAAAAACGATCCAATATTTCAATGATCTCTGTTTGAATTTTGATGGAAAATCAGTCAGTTCATGGTAACGAACTGAAAGTAAGGAGCGACCTGGCTCAATAGTAACCAAACTCTAAAAAACGGAATTTTTGATACCAATAGATATATAAACAAAAATTGGCTTATTATGCTGATTCCAAATATATTAGTTTCATTAAGTTTAGTCTTGCCTATCAAAAGCTAGGAGCCTGAGAAAATTTGTCCGATGTTCGAAAAAATCTGAAAGACCCTTTGAAGTCATATAATTTTAATGAAAATCACACCGTCAGATTTAGCGTATCAAAGAACCCTACTCTAGATGTTTCAAGCTCATATCTGCAAAAATGTGGAGTTTTGTAATTTTTACCAGAATTTAAATCATGAATGCGTGTTTATTTTTTTTACCAGGGGTGATCGTATCGATCCAGTGGGCCTAGAACGTCAGGAGAGGGATCATTCTAACAGAAATGAAAAGTTCTAATGCCCTTTTTAAGTAAACAAAAAAACTGGAGGGCAAATAGGCTCCTCCTACGCCCCTTTTTTCCCAAAATTGTCCGTTTAAAATTTTGAGATAAATTTTTATTGTTCAGCATAGTTGAAAGGTCCAATAACTACATCTTTGGAGATAAAATTACCCCCTAGGACCCTTGGGGAAAGGTTTTTAAGCTATAAAATTTACCCATTGTTTTATTTGTTGTTGGGAAGTATGCACACATTTTTCGGGTGGGGAGGGGAGGACGAATTTTCTGCTGGACGAATTTTCAATGGAGAGGATAGTTCAAGGGCGTGGAATATTCCGAGGAAATTTTACACTGGTGAATTTGCCAGAATTCATATAAGAAATTTCTTTATATGTCTTGCTTTCTCTTTACCGATTCAATTTTACGCGTGGAGATGTTAAGGGTAAGATAAGAGATTTTAGTAAGATAAGAGATTTAGGTAAGATAAGAGATGTTAAGGGTAAGGGTAAGAGATGTTAATTGTCTGGGGTAAATTTTCGCCAGGATTGAATTGTCCAGAGGATATTTCTATGGGGAGGGGTATTTTTCCGTGGAGATGGAGCCAGGTATCCTGGCGCTTTTTAAAAAACGATCAGAAATTAGAAAAAAACAAGTTTTTTTCAGCTAAAATTAAGGAGGAACATTAAAACTTAAAACGAACAGAAATTATTACGTATATGTGGGGGGTGGCCCCCTCTTCAACATCTTGCTATTTACGCTAAAGTTTAAATTTTGTCCCAATTCTTTAAAAACGACTCCTGAAACACAAGGGTCGTTTTTATAATAATAAGTTGTTTTTTTTTAAGTGCCAAAAAACTGTAGCCTGAAGAGTGAGGTGTTGAGGAGGTGGCAACCTTCCTCATATGCGTAGTAATTTATGTTCGTTTTAAGTTTTAATGTTGTTCCTTACTTTCAGTTGAAAAAACTTGTTTTCTTTCTTTATCTAATGAAGCTTAGAAACAAACAATTTTCTAAAGGCAATGGAAAAAGTATGTCAATTAAAGTAAAAAGTATATAAAAATGAAAAAAAAAGTAAGTAATTTCAACAGATATACAAAAAAGTAGCCTACTTACAAAAATTAAGATATAAACTCCCAGCATTCAGTTCTGTTGAGGAATGCCGAAGCGTTGAAGGGATATTTTTTTAACAGTATCGACAGTATTGAACTTGGCTGTCAAACACCAAAATATTTAATTCCTTTAGACTCAGTGTTTATAAAAAGTAACCTATTATCAAAGTAGTTGTTCAAAGTAAAACATTAAAGCTAATATTAAGAAAATAAAATGAAAAAATTTAAATTCAACATTTTTAATTTAACTTTGACTACTAAAGGCCAGTATATTTGTAAGTGTAAAAATTACATCTTTTTCAAAATGACAACTAGATAAATACAATCACTCCTGGAAAAATTGACAATAAAACACAAAAAACGTATCCGTTCAGGGGGAAAACACAGAAATGTTTCAGTTCATGGGTACTCTTCTTATTCTTACCAAAATTACCCCTTGTTAAGTTGTTTTCCTTGGGTTTTCTATAATAATACGAACTTTCTTTACTGCACTAATTAATAATAAACAAATACATGTTTATGATCACCGTAAAAAGCTGATTCTTTGACTGAACGTCATCAATAGTTAGGCTCTTTATATTTTCGTTATTGACAAGGATCGTTATTTACTTACCATTAATTACTACGAGGATTTTTTTTTGCTCTAACCAAATCATATAGAAAAAATGATTGTGGAAAACTGGCTAGGGGTTACTCAGTCAGAAATTAAACTTATATTTTCCTTATTATGAGTCAAAATTTAATGGCAGGCAGCCAGCAATGGGGCAACACAAATTTTTTCCATGGTTTTTCCCCATTCTGCTCTCTTTCCTTCGGTTTCCTTATAATTACTTTAGAGTCCCGAAATTTCAGGGGGGATGCCCCCCCTGCCTCCCCCCTTGCCGGTGCTCATGGTATATAAATGATTATTTTCACTTATTCATGATAGTCTATCATCATAGGGCAATTAAGACAAATAGGCATACGTTAAAGGTAATTCAGATAGTCTATCGCTATCAGTTCTGTGAGCCAAGAGTCCAACAGGTCCAGGAAATATTTGTCGAATGAAGAATCACCCTTACTTTTTTTCATGAGTAAAATACACACTATTGAACAGTTTATGCAGATTATTATTATTATTTATTGTTATTATTGTTTTGAAAACCCAGTTTCATTCACAGATTATATCTGATTTTACACAGATACGTAAATAGCCTTCAAGTTCTGCCGATGATGGAATGGTTGAATAATAGACCATTTGTATTCATATTAAAAGCGTTCTTATTCCGCCTGTGATATTAGCCCCCCCCCCCACGTGCAATTAATAATTTTGATATTACTTTATATGTTCATCCATACTATAGAATAGTATAGTACGTAGAGTAACACACACAAAAAGAGGGAAAAAACTTGAAAAAAAAATTCAACTGAAGAACCTAATAAGGCGGTGGTGTGGATAAATACGAACACAAGCTGTGTTAGACAGCTTTCTGTGCAATAATCCTAGTTTGTCCTTGATATCAGGAACAAGAAATTTTCTTAGATAATTTCGGAGACCACACTGCCTTTCCATGACGATAAATAAAAGTTCAAATAGGGATAAAATCCTTTTAATAGACAGTGATGATAGAAATTCACAAAAATACCAGATATTTCGGTCACATATACAGTGACCGTCATCAGTAGTAAAACTAAAATAAAACAATTTAAAACAAAAGTTTATATACTAAATCAAATAACACTACATATTATTTGAATCTCTAATTCTTTTCAAAGCAAAGGCGGAAGCTATTCTCTTTGACCTTCTTGGATTCGGTTCATTAGCGTTCAATGATATAACATTTGGACAAAGGTCAACTACATTGGGTGAATTGAACTTTATCTCTCAGATTTTAATAAATTATCATAGATAGAGTCCAGCCCATATTCACCTGTATCACGATTCAAAGCAATATTCTTGAATAAGATTTTCTTTATTTCAAGAATTTCACGAAAATTTTGCTTTAAACCTCGATCCCTAGAAATCAAAGAGACATTCTCGAACAAAATAAAATGGTCTGGAAAATTAAAAATATGTTCTGAAAGGTTGAAGTGAAATCTTCAGACTTAGAAACTTGCTTTAAAGCCGAAGAAATAGAATTTCTTCGGCTTTAAAGCAAGATTCTAAGTCTGAAGATTTCACTTCAGCCCTTTCAGAACATATTTTTAATTTTCCAGACCATTTTATTTTGTTCGAGAATGTCTCTTTGATTTATAGGGATCGGGGTTTAAAGAAAAATTTTAGTGAAATTCTCGAAATAAATAAAATATTATTCAAGAATATTGATTTGAATCGTGATACAGGTGAATATGGGCTGGACTCTATCTATGATAATTTATTAAAATCTGACAGAGTAAAGTTCGATTCACCCAATGTAGTTGACCTTTGTCCAAATGTTATATCATTGAACGCTAATGAACCGAATCCAAGAAGGTCAAAGAGAATAGCTTCCGCCTTTGCTTTGAAAAGAATTAGAGATTCAAATAATATGTAGTGTTATTTGATTTAGTATATAAACTTTTGTTTTAAATTGTTTTATTTTAGTTTTACTACTGATGACGGTCACTGTATATGTGACCGAAATATCTGGTATTTTTGTGAATTTCTATCATCACTGTCTATTAAAAGGATTTTATCCCTATTTGAACTTTTATTTAAGAAATTTTCTAATTAGGACCCGGTTTTTGTCCAAGGCAAAAGAAACAATAAAATTCTAGAATGATTAATCCGGATTCTTTTTTCTTAATAAGGGTAAAATTGCAGAAGCAAAAAGAATTGAATGATCACAGAAAGTTGAGTAGAGTTGGCCAGCGCCCTTCTGCTATACATTATCTCCCTCTATTAGCAACAATTTCAGCGTACCCTAATTGGATTTTCTTGACTGTTTCCTGGTGCAAGATTGGAATATCAATGAGCAATTAAGGATTATTAATATTGATTACAAGTATGTTTAAGAGAGCGTCATGATTTTCGTCTTGTCGAAATTCCTTTGTAGTACCTTTCTTTGTTGTTCATTTGATTATCTTTATCTAATTGTGTGCTTGCATCTTATTTGACATTCAACACAACCTTTCGTGTCCACTTTTTGTCGTAGATCACCAAAAACATGATTATAATATTCATAAATTGAATCTGAAAATCGCTACTTGGAATTGAACAGCATTAAAAATTACTATCGCATTGACATTTTGACTGACGAATTCAGACGCTTCGAACTTAGGACTTATTAGGGGTTTCAATATTCATGTCCCAGGGGTAGGAAACATGAAATTATGTGATACAGGATTTATTTACTCAGGCAGGAAGGATGGGGTACATAGACAGAGAGTAGGGCTCATGATGAATAAAGAAAGCTGCTGAGTCTTGTTTAGATCGGGAAGGTAAGTAGAGGAGGAGGTGCTACTCCGAACCCTCACCCCTGCTGCCACCTACAACTTTTTTTTTAACACCATATATTGGCACGAGAACCACGTGGTTTATGGTTTTTTGTCAATGAGAATTTGAAAAACAGGAATTTTGTCACATTTATGTATGTTTTCTTGGATGGTTATGTGTGTTGGTCGATTTATTTGATGTTTTTCATGGATGTTTTATGTTTTTTGTCAGTGAGAATTTGAAAAACCAGGAGTTTTCTCACATTTATGGTTGTTTTCATGGATGGTTATGTGTGTTGTTCGATTTATTTGATGTTTTTCTCGGATGTCAACATCAACTTATGGATGTTTTATGGTTTTTGTCAGTGAGAATTTTAAAAACAGGGTGACAGGACCACGTGGGTATTGGTTTTATAACGGAGAATGAAAAAAAAGTAATTTTATCAATTGTAAAAAAAGGAACTTTCACACATGTAAAAACATAAACCCCGTGGTCCTGTCACGAGTAGCACATGTGAACTTGATTTACATAATCGCTAGGGGAAATTATTGATTCACGAAGGGGAGAATTAAGAAACATTAAGGCTTCTTTAATCTTAGGTCTGAGGGATAAACGTTCTTTAGGTCAGAGAGAAAAATTAATATTCTATTTTTAAATAGGGCTTCATTGATCTTTAGTGTCAGGAATTATAATTGACATCACTTGTTATCTTGGAATTATGCGGGAGTCTAAAGAGATAGAAATTCTATTTTTAAATACGGCTTCACGGAGCTTTAAGTCGGAGAGATAAATTGATATTCTAACGAAACCCTAATAGTTTAGCTAGGAAAATTTATGATATGAAGAGATTAACGTAGGAAAGGGTTTCCTAGAAATTTGAAATGCGTTAGCGCAGAGATGCCAAACAAAAGGAACACACAGAAATTACTTTTATATTTTTTCAGAAACCTATCGTGAATAAATAATTCCCCTTAAAAACATCAAATTAATTTCCCCTTTCTTGACAAATCAATCAATCAATGACATCATCTGTCAGACTTTAAAAATTTTCACCTAGAAACATTTCTCCAGGAATAGATCCAAATCATTAATGTCTTTGCCTCGGGAACAGTTCTACTGGTCGAACTCCAAAGGATATTAATAACCAAAGGCCATGGAAACAATTAGGCAAGAAGCATCTTAGCGATGAATTGTTTTAGCGCGCGAAAAGGTTTCTTATTAATTTGAAATGCATTAGCGCAGAGATGCCAATAACAAAGGAACACGCTGAATTTACGTTTAGGGATTATATGGGCGAAACTGTTTTAGACAGGTTATGGAATTATTTCGGCGAAACAGCTAGAGACATTTTAAAAGAAGATTTTAGGAAAGGTTTTAGAAGAGAATTTGAGGGTGAAACTCTGTGGTCGTTATAATACACAAGTTTCATTTGAACAGTGTTGTGAGGTCCTCTACCCCAACCGCAAAGGGTTCCAATCCTCCTACCCCAACCCCGAAGGAAGCCCCCGGTCCTCCAAGGCCCCCCCCGCGCCCCCCGGGGCCCCGGGGCCCCCAAAGGCCCACCCAGACCCCCAAAGACCATCCTCGGGCCCCCCAAAGGCCCCTCGAGCTCCCAAAGGACCAACGGGGTCCCAAAGGCCCTCCACCGGCCCCCCACAGCCCCTCCGGCCCCCCAAAGACCCACCCAGTGCCCCAAAGGCCCTCCCAATGCCCCAAGGCCCTCCCCCGCCCCCAAAGGTCCCCCGGACCAGAGAAGCGCTGCCGGGATGCGCCGTGGGCCAATGCGCCGCAGGGATGCGCCGCAAAAACAAAAAAGTAAACTAAAAAGTAAAAATTTCGACCCCAGAAGGGCACCCTCCCCCAAGGGTCCACCAAAAACCCGCCTCGGACCCCCACATGTCCTCCCCTGGTCCTCAAAGGCCCCCCGGGCCCCCCCAGGACCCCCCGACCCTCCAGGGCCCCTGGCTCCCCCAACCCCCTCCCCCGGCCCCCCCACGCGTCACATCTCCATTTTTTAATACTTTTTTATGGCGTTATTATATCTTTTCAGAACAAGTTCAAGAACCTATTTTCCAGATCCACTTTTCAGAACAACTTCAGAGCAAGTTACTTGCTTAATGTCCCTCCTAAACCCATTTTCTAACTTGAAGTACTTATATTTTTCACACGCATCGTTTCTGTATTGATATTGATGCCTAAAAAAAAATTAATATACCTAAATATTCGTTTCAGAGCACGCTACTTTCTTAATTTCCATCGCTAACCATTTTCCCAACTTGAAGAACTTATCTGTTTTGATCCAAACAATACTAGACAGCTTTTTGGTTAAATCAACACAAAGAAATACATTTCATAGGCAAATTCAGAGCAAGTTACTTTCTTAATGACCATCCTAAACCCATTTTCCAACTTGAAGTACTTATCTTTTTCACCCTCAACTATACTCTACAGCTTTTTGGATACCTCAACATCAAGAAATACTTTTCAAAGACCATTTCAGAGTAAGTTGCTTTCTTAATTTCACTCCTAAATCAATTTTCGAACTTGAAGCACTTATCATTTTCACTCACAACTATACTTTACAGCTTTTGGGATACCTCAACACCAAGAAATACTTTTCAAAGACCATTTCAGAGCAAGTTACTTTCTTAATGTCCCTCCTAAACCCATTTTCCAACTTGAAGTACTTATCTTTTTCACCCAAAACTATACTTTACAGCTTTTTGGAAACCTCAACACCAAGAAATACTTTTCAATGATCATTTCAGAGCAAGTTGCTTTCCTAATGTCCCTTCTAAACCCATTTTCCAACTTGAAGTACTTATCTTTTTCACCCGCAACTATACTTTACAGCTTTTTGGATACCTCAACACCAAGAAATACTTTTCAAGGACCATTTCAGAGCAAGTTACTTTCTTAATTTCCCTCCTAAACCAATTTTCCAACTTAAAGTACTTATCTTGTTCACCCCCAACTATACTTTACAGCTTTTTGGATACCTCAAAACCAAGAAATACTTTTCAAATAACATTTCAGAGCAAGTTACTTTCTTAATGTCCCTCCTAAACCCATTTTGCAACTTGAAGTACTTATCTTTTTCACCCACAACTATACTTTACAGCTTTTTGAATACCTCAACACCAAGAAATACTTTTCAAAGACCATTTCAGAGCAAGTTACTTTCTTAATGTCACTCCTAAACCCATTTTCCAACTTGAAGTACTTATCTTTTTCACCCTCAACAATACTTTACAGCTTTTTGGATACCTCAACACCAAGAAATACTTTTCAAAGACCATTTCAGAGCAAGTTACTTTCTTAATTTCCCTCCTAAACCCATTTTCTAACTTAAAGTACTTATCTTTTTCACCCGAAACTATACTTTACACCTTTTTGGTTACCTCAACACCAAGAAATACTATTCAAAAACCATATCAGAGCAAGTTACTTTCTTAATGTCCCTTCCTAAACCCATTTTGCAGCTTGAAGTACTTATCTTTTTCACCCACAACTATACTTTACAGCTTTTTGGTTACCTCAACACCAAGAAATACTTTTCAAAGACCATTTCAGAGCAAATTACTTTCTTAATGTCCCTCCTAAACCCATTTTGCAACTTGAAGTACTTATCTTTTCCACCACTTTCTCTATGAAAAAGAAATTAGTTTTTAATCAATTCTATTTTTCCAAATAATATAAAAATTTTCCACTTCGGTTCAGATTTTTCTCAAGGGGATGAAAAAATTTAAAATAATGTTCCAAATTTTCTCAACAAAGTGAAGAAAAGTTTTTGATCTCTTCTGAATTTTACCAAAGAACACGCTCCAATTATAATGTCTACAGAGAAAACAAAAATCGTCCAATTCATATCTTTATTTCACAAAGACTTTAAGAAATTTTCAGTTCAAGTCTAATTTTTCGGTATTAGATAAAAAAAGTATGAAAAACTTTGTTAATATTTTCATTGCGAATGAAATGTTATTGTCAAAATCACAATTTTCTCAGTTAAGTGAAGAAAAGTTAGATTCTATACGGAAAAATAAAAAAGACTACACTTCAATGACCATTTTCTTAAGAGAAAACAAAAATCTTCCACTTAAGTTCTTAATTTCACAAAGACATAAAGAAATTTAAAGTTCAATTCTAAATTTTTCGGTGGAAGATGGAAAAAGTAATACCATACTTGTGAATATTTTCCCGGAAGATAAAAAGTTCTAGTTCAATTTACAATTTCCTCAACGAAGTGAAGAAAAGTTCAAGTTCTCTACTTAATTTTACTAAAGAACACGATACAATTCTAATTTCACCAGAGAAAATAAAAATCTTCCACTTAAGTTCTTTATTTCACAATGACATAAAGAAATTTAGAGTTCAATTCTAAATTTTTCGGCGGAAGATAGAAAAAGTAATACCATACTTGTGAATATTTTCATAGAAGATAAAAAGTTCTAGTTCAATTTACATTTTCCTCAACGAAGTGAAGAAAAGTTCAAGTTCTCTTCTGAATTTTACTAAAGAACACAATTAAATTCTAATTTCACCAGAGAAAATAAATATCTTCCACTTAAGTTCTTAATTTCACAATGTCATAAAGAAATTTAAAGTTCAATTCTATATTTATCGGTGGTAGATAGAAAAAGTAATACAAAACTTGTGAATATTTTCATGGACGATGAAAAGTTCTCGTTTAATTTAAAATTTTCTGAACGAAGTGAAGAAAAGTTCAAGTTGTCTTCTGAACTTTACCAAACAATACACTTCAATTCTAATTTCTCCACAGAAAATAAAAATCTTCCACTTAAGTTCTTTATTTCACAAAGACATAAAGAAATTTAAAGTTCAATTCTAATTTTTGGTGGAAGATAGAAAAAGTAATACCATACTTGTGAATATTTTCCCGGAAGATAAAAAGTTCTAGTTCAATTTACAATTTTCTCAACGGAGTGAAGAAAAGGTCAAGTTCTCTTCTGAATTTTACTAAAGAACACAATTCAATTCTAATTTCTCCAGAGAAAACAAAAATCTTCCACTTAAGTTCTTTATTTCACAAAGACATAAAGAAATTTAAAGTTCAATTCTAAGTTTTTCGGTGGAAGATAGAAAAAGTAATACTATACTTGTGAATATTTTACCGGGAGATAAAAAGTTCTAGTTCAACATAAAATTTACTCAACGAAGTGAAGAAAAGTTCAAGTTCTCATCTGAATTTTACTAAAGAACACGCTTCAATTCTAATTTCACCAGAGAAAATAAAAATCTTCCACTTCACCTATTTATTTCACAAGGACATAAAGAAATTTAAAGTTAAATTCTAAATTTATCCGTGGAAAATAGAAAAAGTAATACCATACTTGTGAATATTTTCACGGAAGATAAAAAGTTCTAGTTCAATTAAAATTTTCTCGACATAGTGAAGAAAAATTCAAGTTCTCTTCCGAACTTTACCAAAGATCACACTTCAATTCTAATTTCTCCAGAGAAAATAAAAATATTCCACTTCAGTTTTAAGTTCCCCAAAGAAATAAAGAAATTTAAAGTTCTATTCTAAATTTTTAGATGAAAGATAGAAAAAGTAATACTATTATTGTGATTATTTTCCATGAAGATCAAAAGTTTCACTTTATTTATAATTTTTCTTAAATTTGGTTCTGATTTTTCTCAAAGAAATTAAAAATTTAAAGTTCTGTTCCAAATTTTTCATAGAAGATATAAAAAGTTATACATTGATTGTGAATATTCAACATGAAGATAAGGAACTCCACTTTAATTCAGAGTTTTCTCGAAGAAGTGCAAAATGTTCAAGTTCTCCTATCTATGGCTAAGTTTGCTAAAGACAAGCTATTTTCTTGTGATAACACACAAAATCAGAAAAAATGATCAATGGTCCTCTAGTACCTACACAATTAGACTAAAAATGAAGATATTTATGCAGAGTTTCAACAAGCTATGGCTAAGTTTGCTAAAGACAAGCTATTTTCTTGCGAAAACACGCAAAATCAGAAAACATGTTCAATTTTCCTTGAGTACCTACACAATTAGACTAAAAAAGAAGATATGTATGCAGATTTTCAACTAGCTATTGCTACGTTTGCTAAGGACAAGCTATTTTCTTGTGAAAACCCACAAACTCAGAAAAAATGTTCAATGTTCCATTAGTACCTACGCAATTAGACTAAAAATGAAGATATTTATGCAGAGTTTCAACTAGCTATGGATAAGTTTGCTAAAGACAAGCTATTTTCGTGCGAAAACACACAAAATCAAAAAATGTTCAATATTGCTTTAGTACCTACGCAATTAGGTTTAAATGAAGATATTTATGCAGAGTTTCAACTAGCTATGGCTAAGTTTGATAAAGACAAGCTATCTTCTCACGAAACCACACAAAATCAGAAAAAAATTTTCAATGTTCCTCTAGTACCTACGCACTTAGGCTGAAATGAAGATATTTATGCAGATTTTCAACTATCTATGGTTAAGTTTGCTAAAGACAAGCTATTTTCTTGCGAAAACACACAAAATCACACAAATGTTCAATGTTCCTCTAGTACCTACGCAATTAGACTTAAATGAAGATATATATGAAAAGTTTCATCTAGCTATGGCTAAGTTTGCTCAAGAAAAGCTATTTTCTTGCGAAATCAGAAAAAATAAGAAAAAATGTTCAATGTTCCCTTAGTACCTACGCAATTAGACTAAAAATTAAGATATCTATGCAGAGTTTCAACTAGCTATGGATAAGTTTGCTAAAGACAAACTATTTTCTTGCGAAAACACACAAAATCAAAAAAATTATCAATGTTCCTTTAGTACCTACACAATTAGACTAAAAATGAAGATATTTATGCAGAGTTTCAACTAGCTATGGCTAAGTTTACTAAAGACAAGCTATTTTCTAGCGAAAACACACAAAATCAGAAAAATGATTTTCGTTACACGATTAACGTCGCATCCGGGCTCTAAATTCTAATATTTATCTTCAGTTTCAAATCTATCTAGCTAAAGTTGGTACATACACGCTGTTTTATCGCGAAAACACACAAACTCAGGAAAAATTATATGTGTTACTTTATTATAATCACAATTAGGCTTAAATGTAGATATTTATTAAGAGTTTCTAATAGCTATGGCTAAGTTTTATAAAGACAAACTATTTTCTTGCGAAAACACACAAACTCAGAAAAAATGTTCAATGTTCCTTTAGTACCTACGCAATTAGGCTTAAATGAAGATATTTATGCAGAGTTTCTGCTAGCTATGGCTAAGTTTGCTAAAGACAAGCTATTTTCTTGCGAAAACACACAAAATCAGAAAGAAAAAATGTTCAATGTTCCTCTAGTACCTACGCAATTAGGCTGAAATGAAGATATTTATGCAGAGTTTCAATTAGCTATGGCTAAGTTTGCTAAAGACAAGCTATTTTCTTGCGAAAACACACAAACTCAGAAAAAATATCTGTAGGTTTGATTAAGTTAGATTAGGATAGGCTATCCCCCTTATGCTCTCATATAGTGTAATTTATGTTAAGTTGTATTAATATTGGTTAAGTTAAGTTAAGTTAGGTTAGATTAAGTTAGGTTAGGTGAATTTAGGTTAGGATAGGTTAGACTAATTTAGGTTAGGCTAAGTTAGGTTAGGCTAGGTTAGCCTACGTACGCGCGCGTACGTAGGCTAACCTAGCCTAACCTAACCTAATCTAACCTAACCTAACCTAACCTAACCTAACCTAACCTAAATTAATCTAACCAAACTTAACCTAACTTAACCTAACCTAACCTAACCTATATGCGCGCGTACGTAGGCTAACCTAATCTAACTTAACCTAACCTAACAATATTTTTTCTGATTTTGTGTGTTTTCGCAAGAAAATAGCTTGTCTTTAGCAAACTTAGCCATAGATAGTTGAAACTCTGCATAAATATCTTCATTTCAGCCTAATTGCAGCCTTTGAGGACCAGGGGAGGACCTTTGGGGGTCTGAGGAGGGTGTTTGGGGGACCCTTGGGGGAGGGTGCCCTTCTGTGATCGAAATTTTTACTTTTTAGTTTACTTTTTTTGTTTTTGCGGCGCATCCCTGCGGCGCATTGGCCCACGGCGCATCCCGGCAGCGCTTCTCTGGTCCGGGGGACCTTTGGGGGGCGGGGGAGGGCCTTTGGGGCATAGGGAGGGCCTTTGGGGCACAGGGAAGGCCTTTGGGGGGCCGGCGGGGCCGTTGGGGGCCGGTGGAGGGCCTTTGGGACCCCGTTGGTCCTTTGGGTGCTCGATGGGCCTTTGGGGGGCCCGGGGATGGTCTTTGGGGGTCTGGGTGGGCCTTTGGGGGCGCCGGGGGCCCTTGGGGCGCTTGGGGGCCCTTTGAGGACCGGGGGCTTCCTTCGGGGTTGGGGTAGGAGGATTGGAACCCTTTGGGGTTGGGTTAGAGGACCTCACAACACTGTTCATGTGAAACTTGTGTATTATAACGACCACAGAGTTTCACCCTCAAATTCTCTTCTAAAACCTTTCCTAAAATCTTCTTTTAAAATGTCTCTATCTGTTTCGCCGAAATAGTTCCATAACCTGTCTAAAACGGTTTCGCCCAAATAATCCCTAAACGCAAATTCAGCGTGTTCCTTTGTTATTGGTATCTCTGCGCTAATGCATTTCAAATTAATAAGAAACCTTTTCGTGCGCGAAAACAATTCATCACTATGATGCTTCTTGCCTAATTGTTTCCATGGCCTTTGGTTATTAATATCCTTTGGAGTTCGACCAGTAGAACTGTTCCCGAGGCAAAGACATTAATGATTTGGATCTATTCCTGGAGAAATGTTTCTAGGCGAAAATTTATAAAGTCTGACAGATGATGTCATTGATTGAATGATCTGTCAAGAAAGGGGAAATTAATTTGATGTTTCTAAGGGGAATTATTGATTCACGATAGGTTTCTGCAAAAATATAAAAGTAATTTCTGTGTGTTCCTTTTGTTTGGCATCTCTGCGCTAACGCATTTCCAATTTCTAGGAAACCCTTTCCTACGTTAATCTCTTCATCTCATAAATTTTCCTAGCTAAACTATTAGGGTTTCGTTAGAATATCAATCTATCTCTCCGACTTAAAGCTCCGTGAAGCCGTATTTAAAAATAGAATTTCTATCTCTTTAGACTCCCGCATAATTCCAAGATAACAAGTGATGTCAATTATAATTCCTGACACTAAAGATCAATGAAGCCCTATTTAAAAATAGAATATTAATTTTTCTCTCTGACCTAAAGAACGTTTATCCCTCAGACCTAAGATTAAAGAAGCCTTAATGTTTCTTAATTCTCCCCTTCGTGAATCAATAATTTCCCCTAGCGATTATGTAAATCAAGTTCACATGTGCTACTCGTGACAGGACCACGTGGTTTATTGTTTTGCTTGTTAGAAAGCTCCTGTTTTTCCAAGTGATAAATTTCATTTTTTTTCATTCTCAGTTATAAAACAATACACCACGTGGTCCTGTCACCCTGTTTTTCAAATTCTCACTGACAAAAACCATAAAACATCCATAATTTGATGTTGACATCCGAGAAAAACATCAAATAAATCGAACAACACACATAACCATCCATGAAAACAACCATAAATGTGAGAAAGTTTCTGTTTTTCAAATTCTCACTGACAAAAACCATTAAACATCCATGAAAAACATCAAATAAATCGACCAACACACATAACCATCCAAGAAAACAGACATAAATGTGACAAAGTTCCTGTTTTTCAAATTCTCACTGACAAAAAACCATAAACCACGTGGTTCTCGTGCCAATATATGGTGTTAAAAAAAAGTTGTAGGTGGCAGCAGGGGTGAGGGTTCGGAGTAGCACCTCCTCCTCTACTAAGGTATTGATAATAGAATACTAGTCGCTCATTTTATGACTAAAAAGTGCAGGGTATCCGACATAATAGTATATACCCCACTAGAACCAACTGATGGAGATGTTATTGACTCAGAATAATTTTACTTACAGCTGCAGGAAAAAATAGACAGGATTCCACGTAGAAATATGGCATTTTTGATAGGAGATTTTAATGCCCAGGTCATTAGAAATAGGGATAGATGGTATCCTAGCCTAGGTAACAATCTAGTTATAACCAATACAGTATTTGGTCATAAAATGGCCCATAAGTTAACATGGTATTCACACGAAGGTAAGACAGCTAGCCTTATTGATTATTTTATTGTAAACCGACGACTGGCAGGACCGACACAAAATACTAGGGTATATAGAAGTGCTGTTATTGATGTTAAAAATAAAGATTACCATCTAGTAGTGTCTAGGGTTAATTTAAAGCTGAAATTTTGGAAGGACAACTACCTTCCTGGAAGCTATGACGTTGGTAGACTCCACGATGAGAATTTGAGAGAAAAGGCATTAAAATACGAACTGAGGGAGGTGTGAAGTGGGATGCCATGGATTAAATCACAGATGTCCCGCAAGATGCAACCAGACGGCATAATAGTATAATATTAAACTGGCATGTTAATTAATTTAGAGGGAATAGTCAATATGGACTTGTCCCAGTTAAAGATAGGAACGGGTCCACGAATAGTGATAAGGAAAGTTAAAGAGAGATAGGTAGAATATTTTGAAAATGGGCTTACCAGTGATGGAGTTACAGGAAAAGATATAGAAGAGAATGAAAAGGTTTGTGACACTTCGGATGTGAAGGAAGATCTATTTTTGTGAGGAAGAATTAGTGATGGTACTATAAGGATTGAAAAAATAATACGACCCCAGTTGCTGATAATGTGGTAAAAGAGTTTCATAAATATGGTGGTTGTGAGGTTAGATATAAGTCACTGGAGATTATGAATATGATTTTTGAAAAGGGGGAAATACCTAGCAATTTGAAGAAAACCCTTATTAAACGCCTCTGTAAGAAAGGCGATAAGAATGAGCGTGGTAATTATAGAGGCATTAGCCTGGTTTCTGTAGGTAGCCAATTGCTTCTTATTATGATACTTTTTAGACTTAGATAAAGTTCTATCTATAGTTCTAGAGATGTTGTAGATAAAGTTCTAAGAGAAGAATGGTGTGGTTTTAGGAAGGGTAGAGGATGTGTTGACCGAATTTTCACTCTTAGATGAATAATCGAGGAGTGTCGAAGGTGTTACCCTTGTATGATATGCCAGACAAATACATTAAAGTGATTAATTCTATCTACGAGAATAACATTGGTGCAATTAAGGCAGGAAATGAGGTTACTAGCTGGTCTCCTACTAAATGAGGAGTTAAGCAAATGAGGTCGCTTTTGGATTATGTGCGTTTTCTTTTATGTATATTGATTTTCGAAATGGCATCTCATTTTTCATAAATCTTTTTGGTATGTTGTTTTCTTTTCTCCTATGGTTTTAATATATCAGTGAAAGACAATAATTTTCCTATTGTTCTATAGCTTAGATTCAGCTCTATCCATTTATTTAAACACATTTTTGAAATTCGTTTTTTTTTATTTAAAATACATTTAATATAAGTCTAAAATTGATGAAAAGGGGACATTTTCCCTGTTTTCTAAGTAAGTTTAGACCCCTCTCCAAGAAAAAGTCAATGTACTATCACAATTCTAGCTCAGTCTAATGAATTCAATGATATTTGTATCTTGTCCTTTTGGTACAAGTTACAGCTGCAGTCTTGTCACAAAATCGCTTGTTTCAGAGGGATCATATACCTTAAATGCGTAACAGGTTTGATTATTTGTTGTTCTTTTGCATCTTCACGATTTTGTTGTGTATCCGGTTCTATTTTGTACCAAAATACAAGTAGCTCAAACGAGGCCCCTTTCGCAATATGTACTTTTCCTCCTTGTCTTCCCTAACCGTCTTTTTGTAGATAAGATAAACTTGAAAATACATCAGAAACAGAAACGATACTTTTTTTTTTGAATTTGTTAGATTTGAGAAAAGTTTGAAAAGAGAAATTAATATTTCGGTATTGCATTTTCAAATACAAGTTTTAGTTGTTGTTTTTATGAAAAATAATTGCTGATCCCGCCCCCTCTGTTGTTTTTGTAAAAATCTAGATTTTCAGTTGGATACCAATTATTATTAATATCACAGAAATATAAGTTGTAAGATAGAATTTCAATTGAGTCATCTCGAGAATCTTAGCGGAAGTTAAGGACGGAAGCATTAAAGATTGTTTTTTGATTAATGATAATGGAATATGAATATTGCATTATATTTTTTTTTTACCCTTGTTGAAATGTTCTCCTGTGCCCTACTTGCCCAGCATTTCTGTGGAATTTCTTTATTATCATGTTTTTTTTCTTTAACGAGGTTTTTTCATTGTCTTCATTATTACTTTAAAAAACTTTTTCGCATACTGACTAAAAGTCTGCGTTGCGCAGGTACTGATCTCCTGACTCCATGCCTTTGGTCGGGAGTTCAATGCGTGGTTGGCGACAAATCATCCGACGCTTTCCGTGTTTTCCCCCCAGATTTCTCCGGGTACCCATTTAGAGCTGAGTCAACTCTGGCAGAGCTTACAGGGTCACACCAATGACCCCGTTCCAAGCTACACCAGGACTCGAACCCCTGACCTCAGGATTTCAAATTCGGAGCGCTAACCACCCGACTAGGACGGATCAATTATTATTACATAATTATTACGATGAGATTAAAATATTTTTTTCTGTGTCAGTATTCCCAACTTCACGAGCTCCGCTCGGTGTTCTTTTATATAATTTTTCGTGGACCCCGGGGGTCCACCTGGACCAATGGGAATCGCTGGTCAGCTGAAACAGTTATCTCAGATATCGATTTTTTTTTTTCACTGACTGAAGTATTATTTCTTCTTTTAATTCTATCTTCCTTTGTTATCCCGTTGTATAATACAAACCTATTGTTGCTTCTGTGATAAAACCCTTCTAGTATCCCAATGCAAACTTGTGAGACCCTTGCAAGCTTGCATCCCAAATTGCATTTTGACTAGGCTACCTAGTTTAATTAACTAAAAATGAACAGCATTCAACGAAATAATTTTCAACTTCTGACATACGAATTTATTATGTCAATCAAGGGCTATAAAGAAATGCAATAGTACTTTACTCAATCAATGACCATATACACTACAAATACATTTTACAGAACAATTAAGGAAAACAAAAGGATGTCGACTTATTACCAGCCTCAGTAGAAGCATGACATCCTCCCATCCCTTAACAAAATACTTTCTTCGCCATATATGATATGTAAGCAATCTAGACAGTTATTCAAAAGATTCACCTGGGCCACGGATCACTTATACTTAGAAGATTGGCGACCCCCCAAAAAATGTTCCGCCGTTAAACTTCTTTCTTCATAGTTGTATTGGTAATGTCAGATCAGGCAATTTTTATTGGTGAAAACTCAACTGTACAAGACATTAAATTTCATCAATTTCCTTTGTATCTAATTAGGCAGACTGGCTGAAGAAATTTGAATGTTAAAGTATTTAGTTTTGCGCATGATTTTTAAACGGCAGCACATGTTTTGGTATCAATGAAGTGTATTGTAGTCGGCCATCTTTCTCGTTTAAACGATCTGTGATTGGGGCTCTCGACTGATGAACCTATGAGCAATTGTCTGGATTAATCAACTATCCCATTGAAAAAGCACGTATTCAAAGAAATAAATATATTTTAAACATATTGTCTAACTTTTGCAAAGAAAATTCCTGCTTTTGTAAAATTAGTTCTAAGTCCTTTTTCTCTTTTTAATGAGTAGAAGAGAAAAATGAGTACTGTGGGTAATGGATGAAAATGAGATATTCTTATTACCCAAAATTTCTGGAAGATTAACCCAAGTTTGGGAGAATTTTCGGTTTTTACTCTTGGTTTAGGTTCTCTTTCTAAAGTCATTTTAATTCTTGTTTGAGTGATACTGGTACTGCTGTGAAGTTTTTACAGTGTCAAGCTGCCTAAGACTGAGGCTTTGGCAGACGGTCCCTCTCCATCCCACTATAGCTTTGAGTAGATACGTGATTTTATTATAGGACAGCTGTTTTATACAGAGATATAAGCACCAAAAAGCGATATGCCAAACATTGGACCATTGTTCTTTTTTTAGGTGAACTGCGTCGTATTAAAAAACTGAAGCCATGGGGTCTCTATGAAGTCCTGACGGAGAAATACGAATGGCCTCATGAGAAAGCTCAAGCTTTTACTGATTTCTTACTCCCAATGCTAGCATTCGATCCGCAGGAGCGCGCCACAGCTGATCAGTGTCTTCAACATCCATGGTTGAACTCTTCCTAGACTCCTAGAAATGAAATATTTCGTGTATTTAGTA
This sequence comes from Artemia sp. Qi Xiang Cuo, assembly GCF_049724085.1. Taxonomy (NCBI): domain Eukaryota; kingdom Metazoa; phylum Arthropoda; class Branchiopoda; order Anostraca; family Artemiidae; genus Artemia; species Artemia sp. Qi Xiang Cuo. The sequence continues at coordinate 21,604,851 of NC_142796.1, read as the reverse complement.
ATTATTTCTCTTTGGTTGGTTTAATATTTCAGGACTCTGAAGTGAAATATGTATGAATAAATATAAATTCAACTTGAAGCCTTTTTAAGCGATGACAAGTAATACCATATTTAAAAAAAGGGATCAAGTAAAATCATGGTTTTATGCAAACTATTCAAGCGCTTTGGCAATATCACGGAGCAAAAATTAGCCAACTTTCGGAATTTATATGCAATACTAAGAAATGGCCAATTTTTAACAATTTTCCTATGTTCCGTCCCCTCCAAAAAGTAGATATTTTTAGATCTAAAACCAACTTGAACTGCTTCAGGTCTTGCTGTCCATATGCTTCTTTCTCGCTGGCCGACTGTGCAAGGAAAATCTGAGCTTAACTCAGTAACTTGAAAACAGTTTCCTAAAATCATGCATAATAACGATGAAGTTCTGATTGTAGTTTAATTTATTTGAAAAAAAAGTATCGGCTATAAAAATTTCCTTAAAGAAAAGCTTAAAAATGGAGCAATAAAGTTAATTTTAGTATTCGAAAATGTGTAATTTTTTACTTTGTTTGTTCGTTTGAGGGCATCGCGAACCTGAGTTTATTGTAATGCTCTCTCTGACATATTGTTCAAATGGGTTGAGAACAGTACCAACTATACTGCATTATCCTTAGAATCTTTCCAATATTGCGTGGCAAATTTTTGGCAAAGTTAGTTTTGGGCCTGTTGCAGCCCAGAATCACTTTTATCATAGATTTTGTATTTTGGATATGAGCTTGAAAGGGCCGCCATGTTTTGGCGAAAATGGTTTATGACAACTTCTCAGTCCTGAATGTTTTATTGTCATTGCAGCTAGCCAATAATAGTATGTTATATAGGTAGTGATTTTAAAAATAGCCAATTAAATTTTTGCTTATTTTTGCACACTTAAGTTTCGCAATCACTTCTATAGGTTGTGTTCGAAAATGGTATTTCTGATAACCGACATTAGTGGGAGGAGTTACTGAGGAGAATTGGTTGTCTAAAAGAAGTTTAGGCTTAAGTTGAAAAAATAATTCGAATATATGAATCTGAAATTATTTGATTTTAAGTTACTATTGTGTATTAACATACTTTTGCAAATAAAATGAATTTTTGAATCGAACTGTCTTATACTTTCGTGACTAGTTGGGTCTGGATAGGGTTGTTGGAAGTCTTAAGCTTACCATGAAAGAGGGAAAACACGAATATCGAAGTTCATTACTAGATTACTACTGAGTCTGTAAGTTTATTGCTACATTAATAGAGTTGAGATTACTACTGTGTCTGTAACTCTTAGAGTGTCTGGTCTGGCCCGCTTTAACGTTTTCTCTATCGGCAGATACGGTGGAAAACAGAAGCTGCATTATAAGAAGCGAGAGTTCAACATTGTTTACTCGTCATAAAAGGGAGAGTTAATACTGTTTCTACGCGGAGTTCGTTGCCGTTTGGCCTATCAGTTTCCCGAATAAAATGAAAATCTTAGGTCACCAAAATTATCCTGCTCAAGTGCGGCTTGAGTCCCAGTTTCTGCTCCAGGTTTGAGCTTTGATTTCGATTTTATTTTTTAGCCTGAAGCATTGTCCAGGAAACTGGGAGTAGAAAACAAATTTTTAAGTCGGAATTCTAATCGGTACCCGGATTGTTAGTAAATTCGACGAAGGGAAATTGAGTGGGGCATACAGCTTTTAATCCTAATTAGTTGGTAAGTCTTTGTAAATGTTTCAGTCTCTTAGCCCTCGGCCACAGATCTAGCCGTCTTGTATTTGGTCTGCCTCAAGCATAGAAAACAGCTCGAACCGCGATAACCCCTTTGTTAGTGTGGACTTACAGCCCTGGTCACTAGGACCCATGTCTCCTTCCAGTCTGATTTTTTACCGTTTTGTTTCTTCTACTAACAACCTGACGAAGAACATACAGAACATTTTGGGAGTAAAATACAACCATTAAAAAAGAAGAAAGAACTGAAATCCTGAGCACTTCAGATTGTGAGTGCTCTCACTGCCACGCTGGGGTTTTTGGCCCTCTAGACATTTTTCAGTTGTAATCATCCGGGAGTTTTGCAATGTTTTCGAATACTTCTGGATGTGCCATTGGCAAAAGAGAGGAATAAAAATAATGAGAGCCACTGCGCTTCGTAAAAAGGACTACAACTTTTTAGTTCACCTTCTGATTCGTTATATCAATTTACTCCTTTATAAATGAGCCATTTCACGTGAAAATAGCGCCACATTAAATATTCCACTTTTAAATTTTTAGATAGAGAATTATGTGAAATATGGAATAGGCAGATTCAGAAATATTGATTCAACGTTAATATCAATAGATATTGCGGGTTCTAATAGATATGTATTATTCCAAATACTGGAAATAATCACTTATTGACATTTTAAATAACTTGCAATTAGGAGATTGACTTAACAAGCTTGTGCTGAACATAATACTGTTTCTTTGTTTTAATTCAGAAAGTGTTCGCATGTTTCTTACATAATAAAATGTAACGATTGTAATGGAACTTACACAATAACTAAATATGAAAAGTTTTATTTAAAACATCCGGAGATACGAATTTTTTCTATAGAAGTAAAGCAATCCTTGGGTACTAGAAACTAGCAATATTTTTCATAGCATTCTTTATGCCATGAGTACGGTGATTGTGATTATAGTTTGGTATCCCCCCCCCCCCTATTTGTTTCAACTGACAGTTCGGTATCAACAACCACGGATGTAAGGCGTATCCCTGAGAGAGACGTGGTTTACATATTGAACCAAAATTCACTATTAAGGTAATCGTGGTATGTAAAATGGTGCCCATTTTAGGCATATATATATATATATATATATATATATATATATATATATATATATTGCAAATGTTTTTTCATAATGAAACCTGGAATTAAAAGAAATCCAAAATGAAACAAAAAACCTCGTCCATGGTATGCATGATTCGTATTGAACCATTTGATAAATCGTGGAAACTAATAGTTAACTCAAACCTAACTAGAATTCAAAGGAATCGCAAATAAAGTGAAACATTAAAGCAATGTTAGATAGAAAAAAGCTGGTTAAAGAATCTGCACACAGCTTAAGAAAGCCTGAACAATGCCAAATCTGAAAAAAAAAATATGTAAAGAAAAATTAAAATTCATTGTTAAAATCAAAATTATCGAGTTTGGTTGAAAAATAAGTAGATGACTTATTTCCTGGATGTTTTCATGTAGCCGTAGGCTTTTCACACAAACATAAGCTTCTTGAGATTATCGCATGTTGTATTTGTATTGCTACCTCTTTTGTAAATAGAATTTATAAATCTTTTCGGCCCCAACCCTTTCCTTTGCCTGTGCCTGTAAGTCGGGTTCAAAAGTCGTTTTTTTCGAAATAATGGTTCCCAAAATAATTTTTTATTATTTCGATTGTCTTCTCTGTTTTCGATATTTGGGAGTGTCCTATACAAACTTGAGATCAGTTGAAAGTGAGATCCAACTATTTTTTTGCTTTTTCTCTAAAAAAAAAAAAAAAAAAAAAAAAATATTAACCATTATAGATAAAAGCCTAGATGCATCAATTATGGATAGAAATTGCTAAAAAATTATTCGATAAGCTGGACGATCAAAGTTCAATTGATCATTAACTACCCTGTGGGTCTTCTTTTTTAGAGCTATTCAGCAAACGGTTCTCGGAAGAAAGAAAGAGTCAGAAATCCCCTTTAGCAACACCGGTGACCATACTTGCCTCTATATGTATCTATGAAATCTTAAGTTACTATAAGCTCGTTCCCACCTTGGACTTCAGTTGAATGTAGTCGAACTATACTCAACTCTCATCGTTTTACCCTCCGTAGTGCCAACTACTGTGATTGTTTTACTCTTGAACTCTAGTTGACTCTTCGTAAATCGTCTCATTGGGTAGAGTGAGGGCGTATTAACTTGAGAGTGTTCGGGATTATGCTTATGGATTTAGGAATTTTTTAGAAAGGTGGGCTTGGGGTATCTAAAAAAAGACTTTTGAATTCCTCTTAAAATCTTGCTTGATGATTTGACATATGCCTTACTGACAAAGCATCAAACTTTCGACGTCTGGACCTTGTCAGAAATACAGTGCGAAATACGGTTAGCGTGACTGTCAAGCAGTGTCGTTACTAGCCAAATTATATTTTTTTTTGGGGGGGGGGGGGAAGAGATTTTACCGACTGTTTTTTGTCCGTATAATTAGTGTAATGTCCGTTTCGAATACAATACGTAAAATCACTGCAGGAGTCGGTAAAACCGCTGCATTTACCAACCGAGATATAGATTTCGGGACATATCATGTTACTATTTTAGTGCTGATTATTTAACCAAATATAAAGTTGTGGTGCCATCTGTAAAATCACTGCAGGAGTCGGTAAAACCGCTGCATTTACCAACCGAGATATAGATTTCGGGACATATCATGTTACTATTTTAGTGCTGATTATTTAACCAAATAAAAAGTTGTGGTGCCATCTGTAAAATCACGGAAGGAGTCGGTAAAACTGCTGTGTTTACCGATAAAGTTCAAAATTTCTGTAGATCACAAGTCAGTATTGTCGTGGTCTTTATTGAACCGAACAAAGAATTTTAGCGATTTTTTTACTGAGTGACCCAAAAATATTGGGGTCACTCCCCCCCCCTCCGTCCCATACGTGACGGCCCTGCTGTCAAGTACTACAGTTCAGGATCCGAATGCACTCTTAATTGTTTATGTCATCAACGATGGGTAAAATACTCGAAAATGGAAGCACAAAATGCTTTGTCAAATTTTACTTAAGTAGTATTTCCAAATGCTCCCCGGAAAAAGTATTTTGTGTTAAGTACTGAAATATATGTTCAAAAAGTGAAAGACATATTTTTCGAAACAAGTGAAGCATGGGTCAATAAAACTGTCTATCTTAAGAGGATTCAATACCTTAGAAATAATTTTGTTAGCCTCAATGTCAATGACCGCCTAGAATAAAAAGCATCCATTGACCAATTTTTCCAAGGGTTAACTCATCATTGGAAGCTATTGAGCAATTGAGCATTTGTGGTTTGACTATGAGATTTGATAAGAAAGACAGTGAAATTATGTCGGTGAAGTTTTCAATAAAAGTGGGTTGCACCACAGGATTCTCCCAAAGATACCAAATTGATCAAATGGAATTTCTTTTGAGATAACTTTTGGCGTTTTCCTGGCAGGTTTGTTCATATGCTGGTATGGCTATAAATGTCCATGTCTAGGCATGGACTAGACAAGAGCACCAATTTTTGAAGTTATCCAAGTCAGAAACAGCTTCATCGGAATTTCTCACCGGGAAATCATCACACTGGAGCAGCTAAGGCAGTCACAGTACTCTACTCTCTGAGCCCTATTTGTCAACTTTGAAAAAAGAAGAATAGATTTGCCTGTTGCCTCGTGTCTTCAGATAAGGTCTGCTATCAAAAGAGAGTATTTGAATTCGACTCCAGAATTCTCTTTTGTGTTCTCCAGAAATGAAAGCAACTCTAATTGACTCGTTTGTTGTGTCTAAGATGCATCACTTTGTTCGTTTCTTCATTTTTTGTTCATCCTCAGTAGTGCCACGCGGCCTCATTTCTGCCAACAGCAGATCTGGTAGAACCACCGACTGAAAGTTGGTTGATGCACCGTTTCAATTTTTTCATTAAAAATAATAAAACATTTTTGTGAGACTTCTCTGACTCCATTTCCCACGGATAAGTCTTCCGTCTCGTTCAATCTGTTTTTTTTTAATCTTTAGTTTTCAAACTGTATAGAAGTCCTTTTTTTTTAAGGGGTCCTATTTCTTCTTTTCTTGATCACAGAAACAATTGGGAAATCTTTTAATGCCAAAGTTTTTTGCCCCATTTAAGATGCCAAAAAAATATTACTCATGCAAAAAACTTGTCCTTAATTAAATTCAATAACCGAGATACATTTTAGGTTTTTCAATTTTCATTTTTGAGATTATAAACGCGTAATTAAGAACGTAGTTTTTTTTTTAAGGTAAATTACTCAAAACGTGCAAGAGTTACGAAATCCTGTACATTTTTCACTATGTAACATGCCAGCTTTCGAATTACCGCAGTCAAGTTCCTACTCACTCTGGTCCAACAAAAACAGAATTTTTAATTCCTTTTCATAAGGATACCATAGAAGATTATTTTCAAAGTGTATGTCAACATATGTGTCATTTGGCAAGGGTAGCAGTTGTTCCGCTAATAATTTCGAAAATATTTTACCCTATTAAGTAAACCTGAAAATGATAATTGGTGAGAAACTCGTTTATGTGCTGCCAGTTTTATTTTTTGTCCAAACATAAAATTGGACTAGGTTAAGAGATATATTTTGAATTAAATTTTTATGAAAATAGCAGTGATGCAGCAAACATTACAATAAATATAGTTTTATTTGAAGTTTCACAGGGTAAGGTACTTATTTGTAATTAAATCAGGGCACAAGCTGTTCTGCTTTCCGTGACGTTAGAAGGTGGCAGACGGTTGCATTCTATTGGTTGTGGTCAAAGAAGAACAGTTTCAATCCAAGAGGGGTCCCATTGTAGTTGTGCTGTGTAAACCCGCCAATTTTTTCAAGGTCAGATTTGATGTTGTTCTGTCAGGATTTTGATTGGCTTCCACACCCTCTTTTCCAGCCTGGGAATGGTTTGCACAGAAATGCCCTAGAAACAAAAGAGTTATTTAGCCTCCGATAGATATGGCCAAATCAGGAGAGATGGCGGTGGCAGATGCTGGTTTCCAGGTAAAACTTCTGTTGGAAACATCGTGTTATTATTTCGTTCAGGACTTGGTCGTGTAAATTCAGTCTGAGTATGTGCCTTATACACCTGTGATCAAATGAATTCAGAGCCTGAGTTTCGAATACTCTTATTCGCCATGTTTTGTATCAGCATAGAAAGACGGATTCGACATTAGCGTCTGTGATTGAACCTAGGTATTTAAATCTGCTCAACACTGATCTTCAGTCCCATGGGAGCAGCTGCTACAATACTCTCTGGAGCATGTCCTGCGTTTTCTAGTAAGAACTACCTAGCAGCAAGACAACTTCCCCATGACGTTGAAATCTGGGCTTAAGTTAATTCAACTCCTCAAGTCCAATCCATTACAAAGTTGAATAGCTCTGGGAAGAAGATACAACCTTGTTTCATACCAAATTTAATATTGAACCATGAAGAGAGTTCCCTGTTGACTTGGATGCAGGCTCGTGTGTGTTTGTAGTACGTCTGGATTAGATGAACGATCGTGGGAGGTACTCCAACTTCCGGCATTGCTATCCGAATCCCAAAGTTGACAGCCGAGTCGAATACGGTGACAAAATTGATGAAGACTGCTGTGGTTATTTGCTGGTGTATGGCCATATGTTTGAGTATCCGTCTCAACGTGAAGAGCTGATCGATGTATCCCATGCTTGCTCTGAACCTAGCTTGATTTAGTTGGGTTGTCAAGTTTCTAAAGATCTGAAGCTATTGAGGAGAACAGTAGCAAAGATCCTCACAGCTATGCTAAGGGGGATATGCTGCGGTAGTTTTGCATTCTTGTTCTTTCACCCTTCTTGAAGAGGAATGATAATAGAGACTCGCCAATCATGGTGGACGATTCTTTCGTTCAAATTGCATTGAAAATATTCTGAAGTCCTGGAGCTAGGCTTAAACGTGTTTAGAAGATTCCCGTTAGGATCGACTTAACTCCTGGGGATTTGTGATTCTTGAGTTTCTCGAGGACTGCCTGGATCTTTTGCAAAGTTGGCGGCCCAGCATCAACATCTTCTTAGGGGCCATGCTGACTAGTTCCATCTTCCGTAAGCAGGCCGATTATGAGTGCTGCTGCTATTTGAGAAAATATTGTTAATATTGTAGGGCTGGGAAAGAAGGGTTGCTGCGGGTTTCGTAGAATTAGATAAATTTTGAAAATGAGACATCCATCTTTCTTTAGAATCGTGCTTACGTGTGAAATGGGTACTATCATTGCTTCTTATCGAAGCTTTATGATTTTTTTTTTTTTTTACCCGAGTCCTCTTTGAGAATTTGGTAGAGTTTTGTTAAATCCAGGACTTCTCCATATGTTTTGTCATTTGATCCCAATATCTTTGGCAATCCTAGCGAGCTGATTTGTGGCATTGCTTCCTGAGATTCTTGAAGTCTGACGACACTCTATTGTTTCACAGATGCTGTTAATTTTTATGCCAGTTTAATGGTCTCATCAAATATCCATTTTTTGCGTTTCTGTTTTCTTCTCCCAAAGATATTTTTGGCTGTCTCTTTTGTATTTTCTTTGATTGACTTCCATTCGTCCTTTATATTGCTTCCTGCCCGATCGGAATCTTCCATTTGTGCTTGAAGAGGGTTTTGACTTTGACTAGGTTGTACAGGTGAGCAAACTCCATGAGTCTTCTCCCTCGACCGCATCTATTTTTGAATCTACATTGGCCTAAATCTAATTCATTGTTGGCTTCACGGCTAATGACATAGATGTTGAAATTGCTTACAATGATCAGAAGGCCATGCCTTAGCACGGATCCAACCAACTGTATTAGCGTATCAAACATATCGTCTATTATGAACTCTTTCGGAGATTCTTATGGGCACACATGTCATAATAACAGTGATGGTGAATAAGGGGCTCTTGAAGCAGGCCATAGCCAATCGCAAGGAGATAGTTTGCCGTTCTAGGAGACTGATTGTGCTTCTTTTATTTAGGTCTCATACACCAGCTTGACCCGTACCATCGTCTGGACCAGAGGTCCATCAGGAGTATTTTGTGGAACGTGAGTCTATTGTTTATTACGTATTATGTAATGTTTTTTTAATTAACCGTGTAGCGTCTTTACTAAATTAAATTAAAAAAAAACAAGTGTTTTCAACTGAAAGTAAGGAGCAACATTAAAACTTAAAACGAACAGAAATTATTAAGTATATGAGGGGGTTCGCCGCTCTTCAATACCTTGCTCTTTACGCTAAAGTTCGATTTTTGTTCCAATTATTTAAGAAAGACCCCTGGATCACAAAGGCCGTTTAATCAGAATAAACAGCTCTTTAGAAAATACTAAAATAAACTAACGTAAAGATCGAGGTATTGACGAGGGGTCGAACCCCCATATATACATAATAATTTTTGTTCGTTTTAAGGTATTATGTTGTTCCTTACTTTCAGTTGAAAACACTTGTTTTCTTTTAATTTAATTTTTGATCATTTTTAAATAATGCTGGGAAATCCAACTCCCCCTTCATGGAAATTTCCCTTCCCCATGAAAAATCTTTCCATTGAAAGATCCTCTCACATAACCCCCTCCCCCCGCTCCACCACCAGAAACCCCCTTCCCTGAAAACGTCTGTATACTTCCCAATAACCAATACTATATGTAAACAATGGGCGAATTTCATAACTTGCAGGCCTTCCCCCGGGAACAGTTGGGGGATTAAGTGGGGGATTGGGGGATTAAGACATAGTTAGTAGATTTTTTTACTATGCTGAACAAAATGGCTATCTCAGAATTTTGATCGAGTGACTTTGGGAAAAAATGAGCGTCAGAGGGGGCCTAGTTGCCCTCCAATTTTTTTGGTCACTTAAAAAGGGCATTACAAGTTCAATTTTTGTTATAATGAGCCCTCTCGGGATATTCTAGGACCACTGGGTCGATAAGATCACCCCTGGAAAAAAAGAAACACATCCGTGATTTTTCTTCTGGAAAAAATATAAAATTCCACGTTTTTGCAGATAGGAGCTTGACACATCTACAGTAGGGCTCTCTGGTATGCTGAATCTGATGGTTTGATTCTCATTAAGATTCTATGACTTTTAGGGCTTGTTTTCCTTTTTTTCGAAAATAAAACAAATTGTCCCAGGCTCCTAACTTTTGATGGGTAAAGCTAAACTTAATGAAACTTGTATATTTGAAATCAGCATAACAATCCGATTTTTTGACATATCTATTAGTATCAACATACCTTTTTTTAGAGTTTCGGTTACTATTGAGCCGGGTCGCTCCTTACTTACAGTTCGCTACCACGAACTGTTTGATAGTATATTTTCTTCGTCACCATTTGAAGAAAAGTGCGTTATTGAAGACTTAGAGTAGGCCCATACCACCTTTAATTTTTTGCTCTTTAGTTTTTGTTCCCAAGATAATAAGTTTTCAGACATCTTAAAAACACGCTTAGGCTACTATTTGTCAAAAATTTTCCGGGGGAGGTCCACCAGGAAATCCTCTTTCCCCTGAAAGGTATCCTACACACACAGGCATATATGAACCCCCTCTTGCTTCCTCCCCCAATTGAAGTGCTGAAATTGCACCCATGTATGTCAGTGTAATTTTTGTTTGAGAGACGTAAAAAAAACCCACTTAACTACGTATTTCAAGTGCTTGAGCATTTACGCAATTTAATAAAAGTTAAAGTATGTGTATTTAAATAAAAACCAAATGTTAATTGTAAAATCTATAGTTATTCGCAATTCAGGTAAACATATTGTAATGCTAAAATGAAAAGAGGCTAATTTAAGAATCTGAGGAAAATTTCGTTTGTCTTGTCATATCCCTTACATTTAAAGGATGAAACTTCAATAAGCGTTACACTGCACTTTTCTAAGTAGCCACTACCTTGACAACTACAAAAAATGAAGCTTTTCTTAGAATGCATCAGGAGGGTCTAACCAAATCCCCATTTATTCTTTACAATACTCCTTTTCAATTTCTACGTGATTTACGGGATTCAACCTCTGGGGAACATAATACCATAGTAAATTGCAGATAAATATCCCCAGTGGAAATGATAGACGAGACATGTTGTAACGGAACAGAAGTCTAGATTTGTTATTAAAGTAGCGAGGAAGCTTAGCAAGGCTTTTGCAAGAGGAAGAAGAAGAAACTTTTGTCGTTTTTTTTTCAAATAGATAAGCGCAAGGATAAACTTCAACAAAATGATGAGCAAGTAATCTTTGAAAACGGCAACTTAAATAAATATGTCAATTTGAGATGTCTGAGAAAAAATTGAGCTTTTGTATTTGTATTTTTGGATATTTTTTTTTCGATAAAACAGAAAATATTCGCAAATGGCAAAACAATTAATAAAGTAAAACTTGGAATAATGGTTTGTGTGAGTTTTTCAATAATATAAGATATTTATAAAAAGTAGAATTTAAAGATTTCAAACTCTGGACAACTTTTAAAGAGAAAATTTTAAATAACGAACGTTTTTTCTCCAAATCGGATTGAATTTAAGACACGAAGGACAAATTGGGTAGTTGGGGTATAAAAAAATCCACGAGCTCAAACGTTACAGTCTGAAATATGTATTTCTCTTTTGTTTGTTTTTATTTATAGTTTCGATTATTTGCTATTTCTACAAAAAAAAAGAAGCTATTGTTGAATATATTATTTTGTCAGTTTTATTGGTATGCCTTTTGAGTGTACTTGCCCATTTTTTTCCTTTGATAAAAATGGAAATACCCTACTTGTGTAAAGTTTAGCCCCAAATAAAAACTATGTAATTGACAAAGATTGAAACAATAATATTTTTAAGGACAATTTAAAATGAGTTTTCCCCAGAAAATAGGTATTCTGTAAGGTATTAAACAAAAAATTTTCCTGGGTACCTAACCCGCTATTATTATTTTTCTTCTTCTTCTTCTTTGTCAAATGATAGAAGATAAACGATAAAAGTAAATAAGAATGGTTTTCACAACAATAGGGTCTTTGGTATCTAGGCCAGTGCTCTCGGGGGGTCTAAAATTGGGATAGGAGTTCGCTAATTTTGGGACTCAAACGATATCTAAAGTTGGGGTTGCAGCTTCCTAATTCCTGGGCTTTAAAGGATGGTACGACAGTATCTCCAATATATTTATTTATTTATTATTTATTTATATATGACCCGTCATGCAATACAAAAGTGCACAGAGACAGAGTATAGATAAAGCGATAAAAAAAGGAATATGAGAAAAAAAAGAAAAAAAAAAAATATGAGAAAACTATCAGAACAATTTATAAAGAACATGTATAAAGCGCTGGACAACTTTTACATAGATACAACTTTAGATATCACTGTATAAGAAGGGGATACAATGGATGAAAACTGATGTTGCGATAGTGTTTCGAAATACGTTTTGATAGAGCTATTGTTATGTCAAAATATATAAGATAGCATTAAAATTACTGAAAGTTTTCTCGACCCAAAAGCATCAACTCAAATATATTTGTGTAAATTAATGGAAAATTAAAAGATACAAAGTCGAACTTCCCAGCTATGACAAAACAAAGAACTAGCCTTTTTCGTTTTTTTTTACGCTGAAGATACCTTGTTGTATACGGGCCAAATATTCATTTGACTCTTTCTCTTATTTCCCTTTTATGCTCTTCTTTATTTCCTACAAAAAGCGGAGTTGTTCCCTCTTATATTTAAAAAAAATACAATTTGCCCCCCCCCCCTTAGAATTTTTGCGAATTGGTTTCACTGTTGTGGAAGGAGGGTGGAGTTAGAAAATCACCAAACATTTTATTCCGTTTTTCTTCAGTGGCGGTTCTGGGCTCTCTTGCGCCCGAGGCACAATATTGATTCCCCCCTATCTCCCACGAAATTTTCAGGCCAAACCTTAAAAAGATTTTCATGTATTAACACAATTATTTTCAGTTTATTAATTAATTGATAATTATTTTTTTATTATTTTTTAATTTGTTATTTAAATTATTTAATTATTTAAACTTTATTAATCATTTTAATTTAGTTATTTTAATTATTATTACTGAAATATTTTTATTCTTCAGTTTATTTTATTTTATTGATTAATTAATAATTATTTTCACTTATTAAGCGTGCCCTCTACTTTATTTTAATGAAAATGAAATTTAAAAAATTGTAAAATGATTATAACCGTTAAATTATTTATTTGATGTTTTACGCCCCTAAAATTTATGCGCCTTGGGTAAGTACCCCCTCTGTCCCCCCTAAAACCGTCTCTGGATTTCTTCTATGTATACAGGTGGGAACTATTATGCTATCTACATTACATTGTTGATTTTCCTGAACACCGAATTCAAACTGTTCGTGGTCGTGATGGGTGTAAAAGAAACTCAAAAAAAGAAGTTTTGATAATAATATATACAGCAAAGAATCGGAGGAAGGTTTGAAGAAGGATATCTACTAGAGAAAACTTGGCTGATTTTCAAAAAAGATCAAAACACCTTCAAAAGGGCAAGCGATCCTAATGAAAATTACGTTACCAAATTCAAAATATCAGGGAACCCTATTGCAGAGGTTTCAAGCCCTTATCTGCAAAAATGTAGCTTTCCATTTTTTTCTTATTTGGAGAAGAATCATTACAAAGATTTTTTTTTTTTTACAGGGGTGATCGTATCGAACCAATGGTCCACAAAGATCGAGAGGATGCTCATTATAACGGAAATGAAAAGCTGTAGTGCTCTTTTTCAGTAGCAAAAAGAATCGTACCACAACAAAGTGGTGTTTTCTGCCATCTTGTGGAGCAAAACAACAATTTTACCCTAAAGAGGGAGAAAAAGCTAGCAATTGAAAATTCTGAAGCATAATTGATTAAAATTATCAAAAAAACTACAAATTGAAGTTAACAGCTTCAGAGACAGCAATGCTGCTCATTAGCGTATTCGCTCCGAATGTTGCATGTCGTCCCTAATTAATAAACGGTTAACATAGTCATTTCTTCTAAAGCTTCATTTAAATAATTCCATTCATTCAAGGCTTAGTGAATTAGCTATTATGGAGGGGCACTGGTGGATCTTCATGGAGGGGGGAGGGGTGTGCCTAAATCCTTAAAAAGTGCGTTTATGCCCAAATTCTCGAACTCTCCGAGTTCCTTCAAAGAAATATAAAGAGTGAATTTTGGGAGGGGGTTCGGAATTAATCTCTAAATTTCCTTCATTCGGGTGAATATCTTTTATTAATGCTTTAAACAGGCGTTACTGGCCGATAGCACCCCTCTTGTTGCAGGATTTTTTGTGCGTATTTGTGCGTGTAACGTAAGAGATCACATTCTTCTGCTATTACCACAAATGGTGCAGAGGTGGATGGGGGAGGCATCATCAGCGCCATTAAGAAATTTCCCAGGAGGGGGCAGGCTACTGATACTATGAGCTTTGTCTATCTAAATGAAAAATATTCCTCCTTTTACTAATTATATACATTTCTTAATGTCTTCATGTTGCCCAGGGGGAATTGACCCCGTTCCCCCTACTCTTTGGTTGTGTTCATGGAAGACATTCCTTTTTTTCTTTTTTTTTTATACAGAAATCACTTTGAAAACCGTGGAAATGATGAACTTGTATTTCCTTTTTGATGTTTTAGACCCCCCTCCCGTAATAAACATTTGAAGGAGGGCACTTTTCCAGGGATGATTATAATTCTTGAAGCATTGTCATGCAAATATTAAAATTGAATGTAAAAATTGGTGCTTATAGTAACCTCTCTCATATTTAAGAGAGCCTTGGATCAAATAGTTCGTAGTAATGCCCTGTAAGCAAAGAGTGTTGACAATAGAACCGAAATAAAACCGAAATTTTGATTAAAATATACGGTAACAACGCTACCTTTCTTCGAAGATTTACTTATGAACTTTTCTATACGAAACGAGTAATTCTTCATAACTTCGGGTCCTTGCCCAGGGAGGTCAAGGGTAACGTGCTATTCATGTTTTGATTTTTATGATTAAACTAATTTACGTAAAAATTAAACACTTCCTCCGGGTCACCTTGTTCCTTAATATGGTCACTAAAACTTTTAAGCCGCATTCAAATGAAACCTTTCCCAGAATTCAACAACCACTGGTTTGATACAATAACCCTGATAGAAACAAACAAACAACAAAAAAACAAACAAAAATAATCACGCACATTGACACGAAAAATACGAAATTTAGCATTTTCGTAGGGCTTAAAGATTCTTCTAGGGATTCCTTGGGCATCTGGAACTTGACAATGTAATTTTGGTCAAAATCAACTCGTTTTAAGGGGGGGGGGTCCTTTTTCTGAACTTAGACAAAGTCACACATGCTAATAACTTTTGATATGTACCTTTAAGCGTAACATATTTTAAATATTTCCAATCAGCATAAAATGGAGATTCTCTTGATATGTGTACTGTTTCTAAACTTCTCATTTCTGGGGTTATGCTACTTTCAGAAGAGGTTTCTCTTTATTTACAGTTCGCTATCATGAACTGTTTGAAAATCATTGTGTTTCAAGTTTGCCATAGAATCCAAATCTTGGGAGTCACCTTACCAAGGCTAGTGGCCGAAGAGAAGTAAGCTCTAAGCAAAATTCAAATATAACCACGTCTTCGCCAAATCTTTAAAACTTTACGAATACTAGGTAGTGGATGCAGAAGCTTCAAAATCTTCTCTTTTCTCTAGTGTGGGCTATAAATTGATTTCAGCGAATTTCATTGGCTTAGCACAACAAGTGGATAAGATAGCAAAGACTCTTCTCTTAACTTTTACTGCATAAACAATTAAGGTTTAGAAATACGATTTGAATTTCAGTATAAGGAGATATTTTGCAAAACTAGAGCTTTGACAATTCAAACGGTGACAAAACAGAAATAGAAAAAGGAATATTTAATTAAAAAACTACACTTCAAGAAATAGCGCTTTAATTATCTTAAATTTCCTCAATCGTTGTGAGACAGAGGCGTAAAAGCCTAAGAAATGAAATTTCTGCAACTGATTTTAAATGACTTTTTCACCACGAGACACTTTGCGAAGAGTAAAGCTATTAGAACTTTTTTCAATTGGTATTCAATAAATAAGAGCAAGAAGTTATGTTGGAAATTTTCCAAGAAGTAAAATAAAGGATTTACTTGTAAAACTTGCCCTTGTTAAAGCTGAGTTCAAAAGCTTCTGAAGCAGCGGAGGAGGTTTCCAAGGACTACTGTCAGAGGCATTGGTGGCGACGGACCTACTCATCTTAGTTTCTGCTAGTTTTGAGTTTGACTCGATTATATATTGTAATATCTGTTCGTTTTTGGTTTCATTTAGTTATTGATGGTGATTTGTGGTAGTTTTCCGCTTGGAAAAGGATTTATCTTTATTTCTGCTCATTTTTGGTTTTTTGAAGTTCTTTACTTCTGTTAGAAAAACTTATTTTGTGGAAAAAGTTTGTTAAGTTAAACCTAGAAGAAGATGAGCTCATCTAAGACGTCATGCACGGTCTTTGAAGTTTAATCTAGTCAGGTATCCAGACCAGGAGGGACCTGGAGAGATATTTAGCCCTTGAAAAACATTCACAAGGAAAGATTTAAGGGAAATAGGAATTTCCCGAGATGGTATAAAGAGGGAGGCTTTGAATAGATTGAGATAAAGGAGGAGCGTGGGTAGCTGTGTTAGCCTCAGGCGGCTTCGTGATGCAGTGAGTTGTTAGTAGTAGTAATAGGTGTAGTAGTAACTAAGAGAAATATTAACGTGTAGTGGCTAATGTGTAATTTCTATTTTTCTTCTTTTTTTTGTCTTGGACCTTACAAAGGAACGAGGAATGAATGAGCACGGTAAAGAAAGTAACTTATATTCTATTTAAATTCACAATAAATATCCAGGTATAAAAAAAAAGAAAAATGAGAAATAAAAGCCACTAACATCAGATGAAAGCGGTATACGATGTATGAAGCAGGTTATTTGTCAAACAGCTGTGAGTAATACATGATTTTCATGAACCTTGAAAAAAGTCATCAGCATCCCCTTAATACCTACTGCGGAGGGGGTCATTAGCACAATATTAATTACTTAAAGGTATACTTAAGTGTAAATATTAATAATTTAATGACTAAAAATTAGCAATTAAATGGATAATCTAATGGATAAAATGGATAATCTAATCTACAATCTAATGGCTAAAATGGATTTCTGCATTTTCAGTATAGAAATATGGATTCCTGTACGTATACCTATAAAGAGCGTATCTCTTATAGCCACCACACTCAAGCTCTTGGTCTGAATAGAACCGATTTATTTCTGTATTTTAGTATGTAGCCTACTCGGCGATAACCAGCTTTGCGTGAGAGAGATAAACGACACAAAGGTATAGTTTAATTAAATATTTTAGCTTTGTATTTTGGTTAAATTACAAAGCATTTAGTATAATTCATTCTGGGGGTCCTGATCTCCATAATTGACTGTTGTAGTTTACATAATCTGTTACTAAATTATTTTATTTTCATCATAATTAGGTACATTTCATTAGGATTAACCTAATTTCACTTCTTGAGTGTGGTGGCTATAAAAGATAAGTAGGCTACCTAGAAAAAAATAATTTGAAATCTTATGGTCTTGCGGAAAATTATTTTTGGACGTCTGCCCTCCTAAAGAAATGGAGCTGAGAAAATGCCAAAGAAAGAAACTCCGATTTTGTTTAAAGTAGCTCTTTTTAAATGAGAATTGGGCTCGTTAGCTAATAATTTTAACATTTTCCAAACTTAAAATTTGTAAGTCCTGCTTTTCCGAATTTCGTTGAGATAATTTAGACACATTCGTAGCCTTTGAAATTTTACTTATTATGCAACTTGAATTGCTTTCTACTTCTTCTGATCAAGCGACGATCAATTGAATTTTCTAAGCTTTGACTAGGTGGCATCTCGAAATGACAGTTTCCACTTTCGGCTTTTGTTGGAAAATCAATTTCTATAGTCATTTTCACACCTTTGTGGAAAGCCGTTTTCTAAAACCAAAAAAGGATCTATTGTGCTCAGGCTCTTCTATTATCTGAACACGGCATATCCAAGACCATTTCATATGCAGGTGTCTCACTTATTTGTTTTATAGAAATTGCTTTTGACGTGTAAAAAAGGGAAAAGCTGTAAGCTGCTCAAGGAGCTAAAACAGAAAATCTCTGATTTGATTAAAAACACATAAAGTTAATTTTGAAAACTGAAGAGTGGCTTTTTTGGAGTTCCCATGTATTCTGGGAAAGTACCGTTCCCACTAACGTTGGGTTATTGGAGCTAAGGTCAGGGGAGCAGCTTGCTATTTTCAGGACCCAATGACATCAAAAATTAGAACCTGATAAACCAGTTAATAATATATATGACATTTAAGTATCTTACCATAAATAAGTTAGATCAGAATTGGATACTTTATACAAAAAAATGTTTAATTTCGATAGCCTTATAGTTTTGTCTCTTAAAGGGGAGGAGAGGTAGCATATTGACAAAGATTTCTACCTAGTTTTCTTCCATTCCCAGCACAGCCTTTTTAACAATTAGTGGTTTAATCGGTACCCTGTATGCACAGAAATACTATCTCGTCATTTAGGTTAGTTCCTGTATTTCCCTAAGTACCCAAATCAGCCGGCGATATTCTGTATTCTTTGTCAATATTCTCTTTAATTAAGATTCCTGATTTTAGATATCTTTAAAATACAAAGCAGTGGGAAAATTAAGCTTTCTCGTTTAATTTGGTTAAGTGGAACTTGCCCAAACACACACATGCTAAAAATCTATGGAAAATTTGGAATTCAATTTTAACGAAAAGAACTCTATGTTCAGTTATACTGTTTCTGGCTGTAGCGGGTGCCAAAAATAAGAAACTTAGGAGAAAAACTAGCAAAAAAAGCCAAGAATACATGGTAGCCAACAGGTCAAGAAGGTGTATCTTTTCTTTGAAGGTGTAGTGAATCAATAGATTTTCTGTGTTTGAATTTTTACAATTGAAAAGTGTTGTAAAATATAACTAATCAGCTTTATTTGCATATTTTCTAGGTTCAACGTGGAAAAAAAAAAGATCTCGTATTGCCCTAAAAACTTCCTTATTTTGAAAAAAAGCTTCGAATTTTGTAGTTTTCAGGTATAAATAGACCTAAAATAGGTCTAAGGGGTACAATTTTTTTTTCTTTGGAAATTTAGACTGCTGGGCAAGGGCATATCCAGGATTTTTGTTTGGTGCAAGTTATTTTCCTTTGGAGTGTTTCACACAAAAAAAAACCCTCAAAAAATGCATAAAAATGTGTTGAAAAGGATTCTTTTTTACATAGTACGAGCCACACAAAAACTACAGGGGGGCGGGTTAAACATGGTAACCCTCCTGGATACGGCCTTGTTCCTAGATATCGAAATTAATAAGTTGCTAACCTAAATTTAGATCCAAAGAGCCATGTCCCGGGTTAAGTGACTTTAAATTTAAAGAAGGAAGTACTGGCTACAGTAGTAATAATCGTTAATGTCTGGTGCGAAAATTATACCATAGGCGGGACAGGAACCAAAGACCTTTTAAATGCTTGGTAGGTTTTCAACAATTGGGGTATGACGAAATTATCAGAATATGATTCCAGCGAGAGTCAACGCTATACAAATGTTTTGCTCGCCGAATTCAGCGCAATTCATCATGAAAACCCAATTTTTTTTTTAAAGAAGAAAAAAATAAAATAGGTGAATTGTATAAAAGTGTAGGGGAAATTGATAAAGATAATGTCGAGCTTTAGAAGAAAGATTGTCCAAATGTCACATCATTGGCGACAAACCTATCTGTCTCATTTTACAATTACAGAAAAGCTTATTTATCATAGGCAGCGCAATAGTGCTACAAAAGTAAAAAACGGTGATGGCACAATGTATTATTATTTTATTTTTTTTTGGTTTCCATACCAGGGCACTTCGTATCAAAGGAGTTGTCGTAGAAATTTCAAAAAAGGCTCATTCGATTGGAAATTTGAGTGGCTAGTGCCCTTTTTAATAGTCGAAAGTGATTGGAGGGCAACTAGGCCCCCCACAACCCTCATTCCCCCAAACACATCCAATCAAAATTTTGAGATAGCCATTTTGTTCAGCGTAGTTGATTCCCAAATATAAATTATGTTTTTGAGGAGGACACTCCCCCACAGCCCTCAGGGCAAGGGTTGTAAGTTATGCCCTGGGGCATATAAGATAGAAGGCGTTGTCATAGAAACTTCAAAAAAGGCTCATTCAATTGGAAACTCAAAGGGATAGTGCGCTTTTTCATAGTCGAAAGTGATCGGAGGTCAACTAACCCCCCTTGCCACGCCCACCTTTTCCCTAAACACATCCAATCAAAATTTTGAGATAGCCATTTTATTCAACGTAGTTTTAAGTTCTCCCTGGGGGCATATAAGGATTTTACAGAACGCGTTGTCATACAAACTTCAAAAACGGATCGTTCGAATGGAAATTGAAATGGCTAGTGCCCTTTTTAATAGTCAAAAGTGATTGGACGGCAACTGACACCCCTTCCACGCCCACCATTTCCCTAAACACTTTGAGATGGCTAAAAAGTTTGAGATGTAAGCCATTTTGTTTCACGCAGTTTAAAGTTCGGGAAATTATGCCTTTTTGTAAGACACTCCCCCACAGTCTCTAGAAAAGAGGTTATGTATTATGCTCGAGGGCTTATAAGGTCTTTACTGAAAGCGTCTTAGTGAATAAATGAAAAAGGAATCGTTTAATTGGGAATTCAATGGTCACCTGCCATTTTTAATAGTCGAACGTGATTTGAGGGCAACTAACCCCCCTCTCACGCCCGCCTTTTCCCCAAATACATCCAATCAACATTTTTAGGTAGCCATTTTATTCAACGTAGTTTATAGTTTTGGAAATTAGGTTTTTAAGGATGACAACCCCTCCCCACCACAGCCCTCAGGGCTAGGGTTGTAAGTTATGCCCTGGGGACATATAAGGTTTTTATTGAAAGCGTTGTCGTATAAACGTCAAAAGGGCTCATTCAATTCGAAATTGAAAGGGCTAGTGCCTTTATTAATAGTTCAAAGTGATTGGATAGCGACTAACGCCCCTCTTACGCCCACCATTTTCCCAAACACATCCAATCAAAATTTTGAGATATCCATTTTGTTCAACGTAGTTGAACGTTCTGGAAATTACGTCTTTTAGGATGATAGCCCTCTCAGAGCCTTCAGTGCAAGGTTTGTAAGTTATGCCCTGGGGGATATAAGGTTTATATAGAAAGTTATTGTAGAAATTTCAAAAAGGGCTCATTTGATTGGAAATTGAAATTGCCCTTTTTAACAGTCGAAAGTAAGTGGAGAGTAATTAACCCCCCTCTCACACCCACCATTTCCCCAAAAACATTCAATCAAAATTTGGAGATGGCCATTTTGTTAAACGTAGTTGAAAGTTCTAGAAATTATGTATTAAAGGATGACAAACCCCCCAGAGCCCCCAGGGCAAAGGTTGTAAGTTATGCCCTGGGGCAAATAAGGTTTCTGTAGACAGAGTTGTCGTAAAACTTCAAAAGCTGCTCATTTAATTGGAAATTGAGAGGGCTAGTGCCCTTTTTAATAGTCGAAAGTGATTGGAGGGTAATTAACCCCCTTCTCACGCTCACCATTCCTCCAAACACATCCAATCAAAATTTTCAGATAGCCATTTTGTTCAACGTAGGAGAAAGTTATGGAAATTAGATCTTCGAGAATGAAATCCCCCCAGCCCTCAGGGTTATAAGTTTTGCCCTGGGGGTATATAAGGTTTTTATTGAAAGTTTTGTCGTAGAAACTTTAAAAGGGCTCATTTCATTGAAAATTGAAAAAGCTAGTGCCATTTTTAATAGTTGAAAGTAATTGGAGAGCGACTAACGCTCCTTTCTCGCCCACTACTTCCCCAAACACATCCAATCAAAATTTGTAGATAACCATTTTGTTCAACGTAGTTGAAAGTTCTGGAAATTGGGTCTTAGAGGATGACAACCACCCTAACAGCCCTTAGGGTAAGGGTTTTAATTTATTCCCTGGGGGCATATAAGGTGCTTATAGAAAGCGTTGTCGTTTCAAAAAAAGCTCATTCGATTGGAAATCGAAAGGTCTAGTGTCCTTTTTAATATTCGAAAGTGATTAGAAGGGTTAACATTTTTATAGTAAAGATCGATGTGTGTAGAATGTATTTTTGTTGTTGTTGTTGTTGTTTAGACGTGGGAACTTCGAAAAGGGCTCAATCGATTGAAAATAGAAAGGGCTGATGCCCTTTTTAATAGTCGAAAGTGATTGGAGGGCAACTAATCCCCCTCCCATGCCCACCCTTTTATTTGCCCATTATGTTTATAAACTAATTGTTGCCTTAAGATTAAATCAAAATGCACTGTGTTAGTGCTAATTCCCAATAAGGCATCTCAGCAGTATCCTAAGAACACCTGAGGGTATTATGTTCAAACTTTTGGGTCTTCTACTGCTCTAATATTCTAGCAAATAGAAATAGCCTGAGAGTATCTAAGCTAACAATGATAGTAAACAGATTTTTTTGTAGATAGCTTCAAGTTTTCTACTACAGACCAACTAGAGAATATATGACACTTAACTAAACGCTGCTATTTTTTTTCCGATTTTTAAAACAGTGCATGTTGTTAAGAATTGCTGAAAATTTTTCTCCAGCATGTAAATAGCAGGCCAAACTATACAGTCTTAAAAAAAACGAAAAGATTCAAAGTATTATTTTCTTTTCCCCTGGAAAGACTATGTCAATATAAAACGAACATAAATTAATTAAAAAAACTTTTCCACAAAATAATTTTTTCAAAGAAAAGTAAAGAGCTCCATTAAACGAAAAATAAGCAAAAATAAAATCAAATAATCTACCAAGCGTGAAACTACCACAAATCAACATCGATAAATAAATGAAACCCAAAACGAACAGAAATTACAATAAATAACCGAGTCAAACTCAAAACGAGCAGAAATTAAAATAAGTTGGGCTCAAAACCCCAATGCTTTCCCAAGGCCAGAACAAAATTTGCACTTTACTGAAAAATACAAATGAATGTGCATTGTCAGTTTGATATACATATACTGATTTTTAGTAATCAAAATGTTAATATTATTTGATTTATTAATGTTATAAAAGTAAAAACATTTATTTTTTTTCAGGCAAAAAACCTAGAATAGACATGCTAGGCTAGAGAGGAGGTGTTTAGACCCTCAAGACTCGCCTCTTCCTGGCTCACTGCCTGCAAAATGTTTGCTTCTTTCTATTGGAGCATTTTGACGGTTAAAATATACCTGCAAGATTCTAACATCTATCAATTTTTTTTATTATTATTAAGCCTAAGCTTATGTTTATAGAGCACGTAATTGGCAGAAAGAAAAAGGAAAACATAAAATGAAACCATCACCTGTTTTTCTTAAAAAACAACTTAATAATTAATGAATGAAAGAAAGAAATTAAAAGAAAGAAATAATTAATGTAGAATCATTCTAAATGTTTCAGTTTTGTCACTTGCCTCTGTAAGTTATAATTCATCATTCTTAGGAGAAACTGATCATATAAAGGAAAGAATGAATTATTACTTACTTGAACTGTTCTGACATTTGCCATCATTTTACTGGCGTTTCTTTGACGTCTTAATTGCCTCCTATTTTCTGTTCGCTCCTCTAATATTCGTTTCAACATCTGTTTCTCTCGAGGTGGTAATTCTTGGATTCTTTCGATAAGTCTTTTCACTACGGCTGCATGCTTTTTATTAGTTTCATATCTCTTAATCATGTTTATAAGTCTTTCATTATCCTCATCAGAAAATTTATCAGCGACATCTTGAAAAGGGATGTGTCCCGTTCCAAATGCCGTGTTTTGACGTTGATAAGAGAAATCAACATCGGGTGAGCGTAGGACATGTCGAAGTCGGTTGAATCCACCTTTAGGATTTTGGGTTTCAACAGTTTGTAATGCCATGGTTCTGTCATCAAATAGTTTTCTCATATTGTCACGACTTGGACGATTGCGCTGAAAGCCTTTTGACATTCGACTTGAGTCAACGTAAGATAATCGTCTTTGGGACCTCGAGCCTGAAACAAAACTTCGGAGTCGATCCATTGGCCGTTGCCTAACTGGTTCATCTCTTGGAGTGTAAATTATCTTTCCATAAATTTGGCCTTCAGTTGTGGAGGGACGTGAAGGTTCAGTTGAGGAAGCAAATGGAACAATGGCAGGAAATGGGTCGTGCATTGGGATTTCATTGGTAATTTCAGCCGCACGTGCTTGTCTTCTCGATAAAAGCCACAATCTTCTCAGTTGCTCACAAGTAGGCTCTCTTTCCGCCCATGGATCATCTTGATCTGGTACAGTCTCTTCACTGTCCGGAACTAAACGTCTCGATCTAGCGGTATATTTACTACCCGAGACTTCTCGGACACAGTATAGTATCATAATTGGGGTAAGATACCACCAACAAAGGTTCATATTTTTGCTTTTTTTTGTCTTCTCTAAATAGTCTCTAACTCTGTTTTACGTTTCATGTTACCTTAAAATAAATAAGGATAACTCCAAAATCATCATGAAAATAGGCCTGAAATGAAAAAAAACTGTTAATAATAGCATAATAGAAACAGTATGCATTATTCTACAAATATATTCTTAAAAAGAGCAATAAAAAAATAAGAAAAAAACTTAGAGTGTTGGCAAATGTAGATTATCGTAAAGTATTTTTACTAAAAGGAATAGGACGGGCCCAAGAGCACCACTAGGAAATTTTCAAGGGAAAAGGGGTACTACCAGCGGGTACTCTCCAGCAACACCCATGGATAATTTGTTTCGGCATTGATATTGGACAGAGTTACAACCTATACAAGCTGCCATTAAAAACTGAATTTCCGCATGAATTCATTTCTAACGCTTCAAGAACTTCCTAATTCCCTCGAGAGCTAGTCTTGTACTGGCTCTTTCCTATCACCCATCGGTAGAAGCACTTGACCCGGCACAAGTGATGCGGCTGGAATATTGTGGGGCTACTAACTTTGCCACCACTTATTTTGATCAAAGCTTCAGAAAAAACTTGGAAATTAATAGGCTTCAAACTATTTAACGCAGCAATCGAAAATATTGTGGAACATAATAACTAAGTGTAAGATAATTATTTACGATTTTGAAGAGATTAAATATTTTTTCGAGGTCTAAAGATGTAGTTAAAGTTCTATCAAAAAATTTCTGGTTTGTTCATTTTTGTTTCTATATAGCATAAACTTTTGCTACGCTGATTTGTCAAAAAGTGAGCGTACACTCGTGCGAGAACTGTTTAAAACTTACCTACGCCACTGGCGTAGCTAGAAGGAAAGGCGATAAGCTTGTCCCCAGGCTCACCTTCTGATTGGACACCATTTAGGTAAACGGAGTAAAACTAATATTGCCCATGGGCGCTGAATAACTCATCTTCAACCCTGACTTACTCTAGTCTCTTCATTTATCCACTGAATGCACTTTTCTTATCTCAGTTCCTCAGAAAAGATTTTTCGTTCCCTCATCAAGTGGAAAATGAGACCATCTTTCTTCTGTTTTATCTTCTACTCTTGAAGATTTTAATCTCTGAAAAATCAGTCTTTTATCTACGAATGAAGAAAAACACATTTTGAATATAAAGCTTGTTTATATATCCTAAAATATAGTTTAAAAACTTGTTCTCCCAAAAAAAAGTTTTTAGAGAAAAGTAAAGAACAATAATAAATGTTAATCTTCAATGGAAATCTCATGATGAATTAAATTAAATAATCAATTCAAAATTGAAAGGAACAGAAATCACCATAAAAAAGATAGAGATTCCTCCCCCTTTTAAAACTCTTGAAAATCATTTTTGCTTTACTGAAAATTACACATATTTTGAATGGTTTTGTTTTTATTTGTCAAAACATCTAAAACAAAAAAAGAAATTCAATCAAAATTGAATCTCTTTTCAACAAATAATTAAGATTAATAGAAAGAAAAAACTTTCTTTTGAAAATAATTACATTTTTTATTTCTAATTTGATTTTAATGTCTGGAAAGGACACTTTATCAACACTTTTCTCTTTGATTTGGGCCTAAACTAAAGTTTTAAAATTAACTCATTTTAATTTTTGAAGCAATCTGTGTAATTTCTCTTAGCCGTTTTATAAATCGACAACCATACATAATTTAAAACTTGATGTTCTATACTTTTGAAGGACACCTGTTTAAAAGGAAGAAAGTATGGATAATGGGGATAAAAGAGAAACTGTTTAAAATATATTTTATTTTTAGTGACGTGTCCTGGTAACCAGACCAGGACACGTAAAGACCTAGGATTTAGGAGGTGGCAGCTCTACTTTTATTTATAGTAATTTTTGCTCGTTTTAAATATGACTTTATCAAACACTTCGTGGTAACAAACTATAAGGAAGGAGCGACCCGGCTCAATAGTAACCGGAGCTCTAAAAAACAGAATTTTGATATTAATAGATATATAAAAAAATCGGATTTTTATACTGATTTCAAATATAGAAGTTTCATTAAGTTTAGTCTTACCCGTTAAAGTTACGAGCCTGGGAAAATTTGCCTTATTTTTAAAAAAAGGGGAAACAACTCCTAAAGGTAATAAAATCTTAATGAAAACCGCACCATCAGATTCAGCGTGTAAGAGAACCTACTGTAGAGGTTTCAAGCTCCTACCTGCAAAAATGTGGAACTTTGTATTTTTTGCCAGAAGAAAAATCACGGATGCGTGTTTGTTTGTTATTGTTATTCTTTTTCTTATTCCCAGTGGTGATCGTATTGACCCACTGGTCCTAGAATAGTGGGAGAGGGCTCATTCCAACGGAAATTGAAAGTTCAAGTACCCTTTTTAAGAGACCAAAAAATTGGAGGGCAACTAGGCCCCCTCCCACGCCCCATTATTTCTCAAAATCGTCCGATCCAAATTTTGAGATAGCCTTATTGTTCAGCATAGTTGAAAGGTTATGCCTTTGAAGATATTTCAACCCCCCCAGCCTCTGGGGAAAGGTTTAAGTTACTAAAATATGTCTATTGTTTACGTATAGTAATTGTTATTGGGAAGTATGCATACATTTTTTCGGCTGGGGGGGGGGGGTGAATAATCTGTTGGTGGGATTTTCCACGGGGATAATTTTCCTTGGGGAGGGAAGTTTCCAGGGATTGAATTTTTCAGGGAAAATTTTACACTGGGGGAATTTACCAGAATTCCTATACAAAATTCATCTTATGTCTTACTTTTTCTTTGCCGACTCAATTTTACGCATAGAGATGTTGAGGGTAATTCACCGGGGTAAATTTTCACCAGGATTGAATTGTCTAGAGAATAAATTCCTGGAGAGGAGATATTTTTCCGTGGAGGTGTAGCCAGATTTCTTAGCATTATTTAAAAAACGATCAGAAATTAAATAAACAAGACAAATTTTTTCAACTGAAATTAAGGAAGAAGATCAAAGCTTAAAACGAACAAAAATGATTACGTATATGAGGGGGGTTGCTCTTCCTCAACACCTCGCTCTTTGCACTAAGGTTTAGATTCTGCCCCAGTTCTTTAAGAATAACTCCTGAAACACTATGTTCTATTAATTAGAACAATAAGAAGCTTTTTTTTAAAATAAAAAACTTTAGCGTAAAGAGCGAGGTGTTGAATAAGAAAAACCCACCTCATATACCTAATAACTTCTGTTCGTCTTAAGTTTTAATGTTACTCCTTATTTTCAATTGAAAAAACTTGTTTTTTTATTTAATTGTTTAAAGGGTAATCTATTCATCCATAGCAGTATCTGTCATCTTTCTTTCTGATGTGATTATTCATTTGGGTTTCAGTTTCCTTTCGAATTTTATAAATTCATCCTAAGTATTCCTATTCTTTTTAAGTTTTAGTGTGGCTTTTTACTTTTCTGTAATAAAAGATTTTTCTTAGACAAAATAAAATTAATATCTCTTCATATTTTAATTGGAATAGATTTTTAGTTATGCTGTAAGAAAAATTAGATTGTCTGATTAAGAACTAAAGCGTTGGATTCTAATTAAAATAAAATTAAAAAAACAAGTTTTTTCAAATGAAAGTAATGAGCAACATTAAAACTTAAAACGAACAGAAATTATTATGTATATGAGGGGGTTCGTCCTCTCGTGAATACCTCGCTCTTTACGCTAAAGTTCAAATTTTATTCCAATTCTTAATGAATGATCCCTGAATCACAAGGGCCGTTTAATTAGAATAAATAGCTCTTTTGAAAGTACTAAAAAAAACTTTAGCGTAAAGAGCGAGGTATCGACGAGGGGAAGAGCCCCTCAAGTACGTAAGGGGGCTAGGGGGTGAACCCCCTCATTTACCTAATAATTTATGTTCGTTTTAAGTTTTAATGTTGCTCCTTACTTTCATTTGAAAAACTTGTTTTTATATATAAGTTCTGATCGTTTTATAAAGAATGCTGGGAAATCTGGCACGCCCTTCAGGGAACATTCCCTTCTCCCATGAAAAATTACTCCATAGAAATATCCTCCGATGTAACCCCTCCCCCAAACCCCCTCACCAGAAAAAAAAATCCCCCATGAAAACGTCTGTATACTTCCCAATAACCATTGCTATACGTAAACTATGGGCAAAGTTCATAATTGGCAGCCCTACGCCAGGGGGACTGTGGGCGATTAAGTCATCCTCACAAACATAGCTATTAGATTTTTTTACTATGCTGAACAAAATGGCTATCTCAAAATTTTGAACGGGTGACTTTCGTAAATTAGTGTGGGAGGGGGCCTAGTTGCCGTCCAATTTTTTGGTCCCTTAAAAAGGGCACTATAACTTTTAATTTCCATTGAAATGAGCCCTTTTCGTGATATTCTAGGACCACTGGGTCGATACGATCATCCCCCCCCCCCAAAAAAAAATAATAAACACGCATCCGTGATCTTTCTTCTGCCAAAAAATACAGAATTCCATATTTTTGCAGATAGGAGCTTGAAACCTCTACAGTAGGGTTCTCTGATACGCTAAAACTGATGGTATGATTTTTATTCAGATTACATGACTTTTAAGGGGTGTTTTCCCCTTTTTTCAAAAATCAGGCAAATTTCCTCAGGCTCGTAACTTTTGGAGGGTAAGACTAAACTTGAAGACTTATATATTTGAAATCAGCATAAAAATCCAATTCTTTTGATGTGTCTTATGGCATCAAAATTCCGTTTTTAGAGTTTCGGTTACTATTGAGCTGGGTCGCTCATTACTTACAGTTCTTTACCACGAACTGTTTGATTTAGGGCGAAATTTGAATATTCTATCGAAATATTTTATCAGCACCGGATTTGAGAAATAAGCTTTAATAATATTTTATTATACAATTTGGATGTCTGGGGAAGGGGACTTGTGTTCATACAGACTGAATTTTTGTGCGATTTTTGGTCTTGTATTGGGCTGTAACAACTATTAGACGCCCTTGTATATACACTTATCTTACAACTGATAAAGATCCTCAAGAGCCGTTGATGGCGCATAGGGCTTCGAATCTACTTTTAGTTTCGGGACCTTTTTCACAGCCACATATAGCAAGCCTGTCACCAGCCTTGCGGTAGCTGAAATATATTGCCAAGCAAAGCAACAATCAACTCTGCTACCAGTGGGTAACTTTGTAAACCACATTTGCCTGCCATAACAAATAATTAAGAATTATAGAAACGAAACTCGAAAAAGGGGTTTTATCAGACCAACGAAAATACTAGACGAGCAATTTGGGAGGATTACCCCTTCCTTTCTTTACAGCTATATTAGACAGTTTTAAGAAAACATGTACACATTCTCTGGACGAAAATACGACGGAACAAACCGGATAGAACAAAATGAAAAAAAACAGCCGGGAGAGCAAAAAGAAAAAGAAATAAAAGCCGAATTGGAAGAACCAAGAAAGCTAGCCACGGAAAAAAAAACAATATATACAATTAGAAATAACAGAATTGAGAACTTTTAAAGCAAGTTACTCAGCAATATCCCGCCAAATACTAGACTAGTTACTAGGATTATTTTATTCGCTTCGCTAGGAATTCATGCAACCGAACTGTCTTCTAAAACTTGTTGGCTCGTTAAGCTCCCCTTGGTCCAGTCTACTTACCCTGAAATTTTCAGGTCAGTCAGAGAAAGAAAATTTTTGAAAATATTTAGGGTTTAAAAATTTGATACTGCTTCAATTTTTTTCAAAATCTTTTCTCCTCTCAGGTTTGGGCATTTGTTCTGCCCGCCCAGCAATTTACAAACGGATCGGAAACCAAACAAAACATTGGACTATTTTGGGTGTCACAAATCAGTACAAAAAGCTGTTTTAAGCAGACCATTTCCGTCCCTTCGTCCCTGTCAAAATGTAGTGTAGGTTTTAAGCCAATCGGAAAACAGCGAAAATTAATGGCCCAGTCTCAGCTATGACATATCGATACAACCAAACTTCAAAATACCTTCCCTTCATTATGGTCTGTCCGGCCCTGTCTGCATGCCCAGTAAGTTTCAAGCCTATTAGAGATGAAATAAATTTAATACTCGCTCTCAGGCGTGACAATTCAATGCAGCCTAAATTAATTACAAGTTTTTGTCATTATAAATTATATGTTATTTCTTTAAATAAAAATATTTCTTAAGTACCAACTGAATTACTTCTTTTGAGTTATTAAGACTTTGGAATAAGAGTCAAGAATAAATTCAGTTTTGGATCGTTAGTAAACGTAAATTAGCGCAGCGTGAAACAGAACATTTCAAGAACAACTCGTTTGACCATAACGTGATCTACTATTTAGATTATAGGGGATAAACCATAGGAGATACACAAGAAAAATATTGGACATCATTATACCCTATTTTTTTTTTACTTTTTTTTTTAAACTTAATTAAGGTTCACTTGGCCGTCTCTAAATGTAACTTCAAAGCCGATCAGGAAGCTCCTCTACGTTGGAAGCAAAGCTATTCCAAATGGGCCCAACACTTTTTTTTTACATTAGGCTCCCTTTGGCCTACGGATTTATGGTGAATGTTCCGAACAGATCAAGAACGGTGTTTTTATCTCGTTTCCTGCGTTCTAACAACCTCCCTCTCAGAATAAAACTATTTGTTCTGTTTAAATCTTAGTTTTTTTCCAAACTAAAATTTTTCTTGTGCATTAAGGAACCTTTGGCCTAGCAACTTTCAGTGTTAGATTTCAATCTTTTCAGAAGAACAGAGTTTGTTGTTTTTAAGCCCAACTTTCAGGCACACCAATATTTTTTTTTTTTTTTTTTTTTATTGGGACCTCTTTGTACCATGGCATTTTAAAAACAAGTTTAATGTGAATCAGAAAAAAAAACTTTGGCCCTTTTTGGAGGAACCAATATTTTTCTTTCAATTTTTCTCTAATCAATTGGGGTTTTTTTTTTAGCCCAAGGACTTAAGGATTTAATTTTTAAATTTATCAGCAAAATGTCATTGGCCCTTCTTGGGCCCCAGTGTTTGGGGGGAGGGGAACAAGCTTAAAAGTTTTCTTTATATTATCTTCTACTTGGCCTGTAACTTGCAGTTGCAACTTTCAAATTGATTGGAGACAGCATGTTTTTTCCCCCTTCAGAGCCTCCAAACAACATCACCTTCAAACACAAAATGTTTGCTCCTATTATTCCAGGCAACGATTCTTGAAAATTTCAAGTCAATTTGAAATAAAAAAAAATTGGCCCCTTTTTGTGCCGTAGTTTTTAGGGGCCCCGTGCCTACAAACTAAAATTTGCCTTGAAAACTATGGTTCACGTGGCCAAGAACTTACGGTTTTAAGATTTGAGCCGTGGAAAGAAAAAGTTTTTTGTCCGTTTTTGGGCCGATTATCAAATGAACCAATACTTTTTTCTATTTGCTTTTGCGAATTGGGATACTTGACCAAAAGGCTTTCAGATATGTGTCAAGCAAATCGCAACAAAATTTTTATTAGCCTGTGGTTTTGTGGACCCTTGCCAATTTCAATTTATTCTAGGTTCATGGGAGTCACCATGGTCTAAGGACTTAGGTATAAAGGTTTCAAGGAAATCAGAAAAAATTGGTACCTTTGGGGGCCATGTCCATATCCCAAAACAAAAGTTCTTAGTACTTTAGGGTCCCTTTTGTCCAGGGTTTTATGGCCGTTCCAAAATAAAGTAATTGTTTTTCAAGCAGTTCAGAAAAAGAAGTGTTTTGCCCGTTTTTAGCCCATGCAAAGGCCCGGTTTTCACAATAGACATTATTTTTATTCTGTTGATCCTTCTGTATTTTGGTACCCTCAGTTCAAGGACCTAAACATTTAATTACTGAGCCAATTGGGAAAAATGTTTTTTGCCTTTTCAGGCTTCATTTTTGGGGGACCAATGTCCCTCATAATCTTTTTTGTTCTTCAAGTTCCTCTTTCCCAAAAAGAAGAAAGAGGGAAAAGGGGAAAAGGGGTGAGGCCTCTGGATACAGAAGTCTCACACGTACACGCGTCAAGCAAACTCACAACCTATAAAAAAAGAACCATATTTCACTGTCTTACCATTTGGTTTGAAACCGATTTCTATAATCTATTTTTCACATGGTTACGAAATGGTACAGATTTAGAAATAAATTCAACTATGTTATATTATCACCAATTACTCATTTTATAATTATTTAATATTTTCCATTGTGTTTTTTATTTACTCACAATTTTTTTGCCCTTTTTGTTTTGTTTCTTTCGGTGCCTCTGGGACAGGGCTTTTCCCCTATGTTTGTTAGTAATTTTTAAATTTATAAATTTTTTTTACCGTATTTGTATCATAAAAAAGGAGCTACCCTCACTAATGCCCAGCAATATGTCTCGAATGGAACCTGATTTCTTTTTGTTTGCTGGGGGGGGGGGAACTATTGTAATGTTTATTTTCTTTATTCGTAGTAATTAGCAGGGGGTGAGGTTCTTACTAGACAATCTCACCGGGTATGTCAGTGTATGTACTATGAAGAAAACGTGGATGATATAGCTAAAAGGATTTATAGTTAAAACTTCTCATAGGGTGCACAGAGACATTTATTTTAAGCATCTTGGTAATTCTGTGAAAATATGGCGGAATTAATCAGTGTTATTTACTGGGACTGTATTTGGGATTGGGCTAGGAAACTGTTCCCACCTTCTTTATTAAGAAATTCTTTTGTAGCCTTGGATACAGCTATTATAGCAAAAAAAAACTTTCATGCCAGGCAGGTACAAGGGAGGTACAACTCTTCCTTGCTTTCATTACTGTTCTGAATTTTATTTATAATATTCAAATAATCCGCTTTGTTTTTACTGTTTTGAGACACTTCCTCGTCCTATTACTAAAATGAAGTCCTGTGTACGGACTGATTAACGCCATGAAATAGGCCTAGCAACCTCAATTTTTCTTATAAACATGCTACCACGTTTACTCACTAAAAAATAGTTTTTTTCCTCCTTAATATCCCCTTCACTCTCTCCTTCCCTTCCCCCTTAATTATCTTTAAATCTAAATTCTACATATCAGCCTACTCAAAGATCATTCAGGGCTAAGATTCTTAGGGTTTTGGTTGCAGGACCTGTTTGGGATATATATATATATATATATATATATATATATATATATATATATATATATATATATATATATATATATATATATATATATATATATATATATATATATATATATATATATATATATATATATATATATATATATATATATATATATATATATATATATATATATATATATATATATATATATATATATATATATATATATATATATATATATATATATATATATATATATATGGGAGGATCTTTCCACGAAGGAAGTTTTCATGGGGGAAGGGACATTGCTATGAAGGGGACGCCAGATTTCCCAGCATTATTTAAAAAGAAACAATCAGAAATTAAATAAAAGAAAAACAAGTTTTTCAGCTGAAAGTAAGGAGCAACATCAAAACTTAAAATGAACAGAAATTATTACGTATATGATTGGGTTCACCCCCTAGTCAATACCTCGCTTATTAAGCCAAAGATTTTTTTGTACTTTCATAAGAGCTATTTATTCTAATTAGCGGCCTTTATGATTAAGCGGTTATTTTTAAAGAATTGGAACAAAATTTGAACTTTAGTTTAAAGGGCAAGGTACTGACTAGGGGGTGAAACCCCTAATATACGTATTAAAAATATATGAATATAGAAGTTCGTTACGTAAGTTAATTCGTAAGCTGGGTATATTTATTACTAATACAAACTTTCGTAAATAAAATTAAACAAGTTTAGAGAAAGCCATTTAACCAAATAAAAGTAAAATTAATATGCAAATTTTATTTTAATTATTCATGTACGGTGAGCCAAAATCAAAACCTGCATTAATTAAAAAACGTTCAAAAATTAAATAAAAAAAACTAGTTTTTTTTAACTGAAAATAAGGAACGACGTTAAAACTTAAAACGACCAGAAATTATTTCGTATATGAAGGAGGGTGTCCCCTCCTCAACGCCTCGCCCTTTACGGTTAAGCTTGACTTTCTTACAACTCTATTTTTTTTAAATAAAAATCTTTAGCGTAAAGAGCGAGGTGCTGAGGAGGGGACACCCCCTTTCATATGCGGAATAATTTCTGGTCGTTTTAAGTTTTAACGTCGTTCCTTACTTTCAGTTAAAAAAAACTTGTTTTTTTTATTTAATAGCGTAAAGGGGAGGACCTAGGCTTAGAAAACAGTTTTATTATTTTTAAAGAAAATAATAATTTAATCTCCTAAATTCTACAAATTTTTGTGTATATTTTTGGACTTTTAAACAAGGAAGTATCCTCTCCTTCCGATGGAGGCTCTTTTCTTTGCCCAAACAAACAGCTGAAATAGGGTCTAATCTTCAATTAATAAGGAAAAGTAGCGACAAAGGTATATATTGGCAGTGAATTTGTATCCTGAAACGAAGACTAGCAATGATTATAGTTCCCTGACGTGTACCATTGCCGCCTAACAGGGCAGCATAATTATCTAATGTAACATAAAATGAGTATACCCAAAAGCATACGATACCACTTTTTCTAAAGATTTCTTTTAAACTACACACTATAATAACAAAATTCTTTGCATCATTGAGTACAGGATGTTTATTCTGTCATCAGGATCGCTTCTAGTTTAATTGCTTCCAAGCCTCCCTACCCGTTCTAATACCTGCATTTATTCCTTGGGTATGTGTGAAAGTACGCGGTTTTTCTTTTTTTTATTTCCTTCAAAGGGGTATTATTTGCCATTATGAGCCAGCTGTTAATAAGAAATAAGTATAAAATCAGCGAACTGTTGTATATAGCCTAAAGTTAGAATCTGACAGTAAGGGAGAAGGGGGTGAGATGCAGCTCAAACTGTAAAAACCTGGGATAATTTCAGTAAATACAAATTTTCCGAATGTAATGAAGTAAGCGTTTTGCCATTATGGTTTTTAGCTCAGAAAATACAGTACTTTTGCCGACATAAATAAAAAAAATTCGAACCTTAAGGTAAATACAATCAAACACTCATCAAAACTAACATAACAAAATGAACAGAGTAAATGAAGTCAGTAGTGTAAGGCCAAAGCAGATGATCTCATATTGATAGTTTCAAAATGGCAGGAAAACCCTGTAAGGTGCGACTGGGGTGATATCACTGTTCCGGGAGCTCGGCATAATGTGCATTCATCACCGGCCTAACGTGTTACACAACACACATCCAAATTTGCATTCGTGAAGTAACTACGAAACAATAAATCACTAGCTATAAGGCTCAAAGCGGCAAGTAAGTTGAATGAATGAAATTAACTCATCACTGCTGGAAGCCTCCCGAACACAGCTTCTCTGCAGACATTCATGCTCAAACTTTCTTTAATTCAACAGTCCTTACTACCGCACATATTATTTATAATTATCATTATTAAAACGAGTTCAATCAAGAATTTTACCGTATTTGCATTTCTCATCAGCTTGCCTGTTTTTGTTTGTTAAAATTGTCCCCCCCCCCCGTTTGAAACATTTTCCTCCGCACTTCTCTGGGATTAGGTATTTTAAAATATTCATTAATCTAAAGGATCAGGAGATAAGTGCTGGAACCCTTGCCACCCACATCAACGCTATTCAAAGAGTAACCCCCTTATGTCACGAAGGAGAGGGTAAAGCTTAGAGAAAAGCTTATTTGTAAGAAAACAGTAATATTATTTCCAAATGTTGTAAGACTTTGAACTTGTATATGTAAATATATTTTTTTGTTCCAATGGTACAAGTACCCCTGCTCCCTAAGGTGGACCCCCTGTTATTCTAACCGCAATAATTTGGAGAACATTTTCCAATTGCATTTGTGCCTTATTTTCGCCTTCAGACCCCATTCCCCTTCGAGGAAGAAAAAATATTGCAGGAAGTGCAAAGTAGTTTAAAATTTGAACAAGACGTAGTATTTTCAGGCAATACCCCCCTCCCCCGTGAATATATTTTTGCAAGCCCCTCCTCTTTGGAATAACACATGCAAATGCCCATACTTCTAAGCAGCACCATGAGTAGCCCGAAATTGTCTGTTACACTTTCGTTTGTGGGCACAGCGGTACAAAAAACGAAAGTTTAGGAAAAAATATGTATATGTAGTATTTGTCAAGGTTCTGGGTAGAGTTAAAACAATCAAAATAAAGCACACTCATAGAGCACCGAGGACAGTGAACATGAAACCTAATTGCTTTGGGCCTAGAAGGGGACAGAGTTTCCTAAAGTATGCTTGATCCTGTTATAAGGATATTGACGCTCTACTTGGGCCTATTATAGGGATATAGGTGCTCTACTTAGCCCTGTTATAATGAGTTTGCTGATTTGTTGTTTTGTACTCGTTTTTGCACTTATTTCGGTAACAATGCAGTTTAAACATTTTTTGAAGAAAACACAATGATAGAAAAAGACTTCTTACTTCATTAGATTCAGAGAAATTCACTTTATTAGATTTTCAGAGGAACTTCCAGTTTAACTGCCTCTCAGTCACACGCCTCCTCCTTTTTGAACTATTTTAAATAGTTTTTTTCAAAAAAAATTTGCATAAATTGCGAAGCTTTAACTTTTGTTCGTTTTAAGTTTTAACTTCACCATTTATTTTGTCAGTTTTTTTTTTTAATTTAGCAAACAAACCCAGTTAAAAATGGAAATTGAAAGTGTGACAAGATAGTACTGCAATCGGGAGAGTTAACCATAACCTACTTCGTCAAAGTAAGTAGTTACAAATTGCCAAAGTGAGTGGTGACAAGGAAAAATGAAGAAGACAAAGAATGTTGAGTCTCGTCCTAACGAACTCTTACATTAGTAGCAATCCCTTTTTGTATTGCTACATTAAAATGAATGGTTGAATTTAACAAAAAGAAAAAAATATTACAAAATTACTCTCTGGCACAGCTTTATGGCACTTCTGCAGTTTTTCTTGGCCATGAAATAGAAAACTGTATGCACCAAGACATTTCTTAAAACTATTAATGACAACCATCTTTATTAGGTGTGGTAAGAATTTACTAGAATGCTCAGTAGCAAAAGTTAACTTTTCCCAAGGTGCGTCTTTTTGGCTTAGGAGAGCCGTATAATCATGATTTAGGTTCATCTTCTCTGAAATCAGACAGGGTTCCAGGAATTTGAGGGAGGGGGGATTTTGGTGAAATTTTTTTTGATGGACTGATTCGTAGACTCGGACGTTATCAAGCAATTCTGCACTAGAAATCATTCAGTGATGTAATGTCACTGCAATCAATCATTATTCGTTTAATATAAAATCATTAATTTATAATATCTACAAATTTAAAAGATTTTATGTTCCATCAAAGGCAGAAGAGCTAAAAGTAAAGATGACTATTCTTTATTCCTACTTTTTTTCCTTTTATTACTCTAAATCAATATTATGTGAAGAAATCTTTTTGGAAGGGTTACCCACCAAAAAACATTCTTGGAGGGGAAATATTGAAAAAGGACCTGTCCAGAAAATTCTAATCACTCTCCCCCGAAATCGAAATTTTGTATATTTTCACCTTTTCAGGGGTGGCGATGCCAAATTTTGCTGTCCTCTCCCTACGGGTGTCCATGGTTTTATTTACCTTTTAACTGTATTTAATCTTTAATTTTAAGTTTTTCTTTATATTGTGCTTATTGGTAAGATTATAAAACAGTAATACGTAAATATTGAAGCAGGAGGAAATACTGAAATTGGGATAGATAGTCCTGATGCTTATCTCTCTTAGCACTAACAACCTAACAATAAGATATCTGTTAAGAAGTTTTCTGTCTTTCTGTATTTCTCTCTATCTGTGTCTCCCTCTCTATGTTTCTCTCTTTATCTGCTTGTGCCCTCTCTCTCTCGGTCTAAGCTCGGATAGGTGAAATTTTGCTAAATTTTGTTTGTAATTCTTCAGTATTACAATTCTATTACTTCAATTAAATCAATTATAATAATTAAATCAATTATATTACTTCAATTATAATAAATAGATGGCTATCCGTTTACTTGCTAATTTACAACTAAAAAGACATGAGTCAGTTAATTAAGTGTATCCTATATACAACACAAAACATATCTGTTGTGTCGATTGACGTACCCTTTGATTTTGTCTGGAGGAAGAAAGGTACACGATTACTTTTGTATGTTCTTCATTTACTTTTTCGCAAATATGGAGAGCACAAAGAAGGTACATAAATAGAAAAAAAATTCATAAATGTGAATCAATATAGACGATTACAATTAGCAGCTTCCTTAAACTCTTTTGTAGCATGGTAAAAAGAGAATTAGAAACTTTTGGGAGTTTTACCCTTGGCGATTTAACATGGGAAGACAGGAATTAGAAACTATTAGTGACACTTATAATGTAGCGTCTAGTGACTTCATCAAAATAGGAAGTTTCAGAAAAATCAGGACAATTTGGATATTTAATCTGCACTGGGTTAAAGCTGAAACTGCTCTGAAAGTGATAATTAACTAGCTCTTTTTTGATTTTCAGGAATTATTTTCAATTAAAATTCAATTTGTGTGAAGTAGGCCTAGGTTAGCTTAGGGATATCTTGGCAAGTTGAGTAGGCTATCTGACTCTAAGAGGATAGACCTATGGGTGACAGACACGGCCATATCCGCAGGGCGGGGGGGGGGGTATATCCGGTATTGGTTAAACCAATACCGGATAAACCGGTATTGGTTTAAAAAATGAAGTTGTGTGACAGAGTCAAAATATTAGCGTAAAGAGCGAGGCGTTGAGGAGCGGACAGCCCCTTTCATATACGGAATAATTTCTTTTCGTTTTAAGTTTTAATACCGCTCCTTACTTTCACTTAAAAAAAACGTGCTTTTTATTTAATTTCGAAACGTTTGAATTAATGCAGTTTTGATTTTGGCTCACCATAAAGGAATAATTGGAATGAAATTTGCATATTAATTTTACTTGTTTTGGCTAAATGGCTTAATCGAAA
This sequence comes from Artemia sp. Qi Xiang Cuo, assembly GCF_049724085.1. Taxonomy (NCBI): domain Eukaryota; kingdom Metazoa; phylum Arthropoda; class Branchiopoda; order Anostraca; family Artemiidae; genus Artemia; species Artemia sp. Qi Xiang Cuo. Next base: position 21,565,738 of record NC_142796.1, on the reverse strand, counting down.
TTTTGTTCTGACGTAACTTACGAATAAACTTACGTAACCAACTTCTATATTTGTGTTTTTTTATTATGTATATTAGGGAGTTTACCCCTAGTCAATACCTCGCTCTTTACGCTACAGTTCAAAGTTTGTTCAAATCCAAAACCCCTGAATCAAAAAGGCCGGTTAATTAGAATAGATAGCTCTTTTGAAAGTACTAAAAAACTTTAGCGTAAAGGGCGAGGTATTTACTAGGTGGCAAACCCCTTCATATTCTTAATAATTTCTATTTTGTTGTAAGTTTTAATGTTGCTCCTTACTTTCAGCTTTTTTGTATTTAATTTCCGATTGTTTTTTAAATAATGCTGGGAAATCCGGTACCCCCTTCACAGAAATGTCACTTCCCCTAAGGAAACACCCTCCATGAAAAGATCCTCCCCTGTAACCTCCCTCCTCTGACCCCTCTCCCCCCACCAGAAAAAAATCCCTCCTGAAACGTCTGTATACTTACCATTAACCAATACTATGCGTAAACAATGGGAAAAGTTAATAACTTGCAGCCCTTCCCTCCGGAAATATGGAGGACTAAGTCATCCTCAAAGACATATTTGTGAGATTTTCTACTATGTTGAACAAAATGGCCAACTAAAAATCTCGGTTGGATCACTTCGGAAAAAATTAGCGTGGGAGGGGGCCAAATTGCCTTCCAGGTTTTTTGTCACTTCAAAAGGCCACTATAACTTTTAATTTTCGTTCAGATGAGCCCTCTAACGAGATTTTAGGAAAACTGGATCAATACGATCACCCCTGGGAAAAGAAAAACAACAAATAAACATGCATCCGTTATCTTTCTTCTGGCAAAAAAAAAGAAAATTCCACATTTTTGCAGATAGGAGCTTGAAACTTCTATAGTAGGTTTTTCTGATGCGCTGAATCTGATATTGTGATTTTATTAAGGTTCTATGACTTTTTGGGGTTGTTTTCCCCTTTTTTCGAAAATATGGCAAATTTTCTCAGGCCCGTAACTTTTGATAGGTAAGAATAAACTTAATGAAACTTATATATTTGAAATCAGCATAAAATTCTGATTCTATTGATGTATCTATTGATATCAAAAGTCCGGTTTTTAGAGTATTGGTTACTATTGAGCCGGGTCGCTCCTTACTTACACTTCGTTACCACAAATTGTTTGACAAGTACCGTTTCTTTTGTTGCCCCCCCCTGAAAAAATCTTGGATACGGCCATGGTGACAGGTCTAGGTCTTCCCCCCCCCTTACAAAGTACAGTACATGAAAAGACAAGTATTCGGTAGTTTAAGGTAGACTAAAAAAATCCAAAAAAATTCCTAACGCAAGATTGCGTTGGCGACTTTCTCTCCCGCCCTAGTGCCAATTAGACAATCAACAGCGGATGTAGGTACAACATACAATGTTTTTGACCGGCCTGTGGGGTTTCTGGTGGACGAAAATTGGTAAAACTAAAAGAGGTTCTTTCGTATTGGGTCGCACCTCTTTGGTAAAAAATCAGGGTAGCAGTTTTCTGTTTTTAGTACCAAAAAATTAAAATCTATCTAAAAACGAGGATGCTGATGAGGGATCATTACTCCCCCAAAAACCAAAAACATGGAGTATATACAAATTAAACATACATTTTTGTTATAAAGCACTTACCGCTTTTTTACCGTACGTGCAAGGTGATGCCAAAATAAATCTATTTTATTTACTAGTTTTCAAAGTGTACCGGTATTAGCAGACTGCTATCCCAACTGTATTTACCTAATACCTAATATCTGTATTACCTAATTTCACGAAATTAGGAGGCACTATCTGAGCTTAGACTGAAAAAAGCACCAACTCGAGTACCAAAGGCCAAGTTTTAGCGAAAACGTCATTGATGTACCAATTCATTAAAAGTAAAGATTAATTTATACACTTCTATTGCTTGACAATTTAAAGTAATATTTAATAGGAAATGTCTTTATTAAGGCCTTTAGTACGTAATATTTTTTTCATCCTGCTAGAAATTCAGATTTCATGTCTAAGTTTATTCATAAACTGGCAAAATTCAAGTTTATATAAAAGATCCAAAAGTGTCCCATAAAGCCTTGGTTTCTTTCAAATATAGTCCTTTTCCCAATGAAAAAAGCAAGCTGTTTGTATTCCTGTTGCTATTATTCTTTTTTTTATTGTTGAGATCCCTCTCATAGCCATCAAAAATGTCTATAAAATTTGATATATAGCATAAGTGTACTGAAGTAAACGATGAAATATTTATAGGTATTTTCGGGATTGGGGAGGGGGATCATTTTCATAACTAAAAGTACTATGATTAGCATCACTGTTTATTCAGTGCTTTCTTCTCCCACAAGACTAAGGCCGTATCCAGAGGGGCCTAAGGGGGTTCAAACCCCCCCTCCCACCCTCCGAAAATATATTCTGGATACGGCCATGCAAAGGACAGACTTAAAAACTTGTTTTATTAAATATTTTACTGCATTGTATGTATTTTTTTTATTCCTATTTGTTTTTGTTTTATTTTGTTTTTTCTTATGGAAGAATAAAATGAACGGAACAAAGTCCAACTCTGGGGTTGGCGAGACGATTTTGATGAGCTACTTAAGGATTTTGATAAGAAGCATGGGCAATAACGAAATGATTATTGCCCGTTTGAAGGTGAAGCTCTGAATGTTTACAAAATAAAAAGATCAAGAATCATATCTGACGATGAAGTAATATACTTTCACTCTTTACTAAGAAAGTTATTTGACTAAATGAGCCAAATTAATATCTTTAAAGATCGCCATTATAAATTTAGGACATTTTCAAGTTCCCCATTCACAGTTGACAATTCCATGGGCGTAGGAAGCATATTGTCTAGGGGGGGCAGTCGATAGTGTGATGGAGGGTCTTTTATCAACTGGTTTTCCAACCATCTGCTTTTTCATCCATATCTAATGTAAATTTGAAGATCTAGGGGGGTCAGCTGCCCCCCTCCCTACGCCCATGGACAATTCCATTTCAAAACGTACGAATTAAAATTTTTGGTTACGAATTCAGAATTAGGTCTAGTACTAGCGTCAGTATAAACAACTCGTTATTTGGTCTATTAGTAGAGTTTAAATAGGGTGAATTCGCCTTCTTGGTGATAAAGCTGTGAATTCAGGCGCATGCTAGCAAGTTTTCTGGGGGGGGGTAGGCTCAGAGCGGGGATTCACACAAGGAGGAAGGGTGGTCTCGGGGCTTGAGCCTTTCAAAATCCTAAATTCTCCTGATTTTCAAATTATATCACTTCTTTTAGTCCCCTACATAAGAGATCCTTCATAAGAGATCCTACATAAGAGATCCTTCATACACGCCTCAGAGCTCCTCCTTTTTGGATGCGTAACGGAATTACCAGAAAGTTTTAACTAAGTAGAAAAGAGGTAACTGTCGATTGGGTTTGAGCACATATTTCTATAAAAATACTTACAAAACCCATCAGTTGCTTCACGATATGCCACCAGTCAGAGCCGTTCGAAGGGGGTTGGGCAACCAGGGTAGTCTGTACCGGGCATTGTGGCTGGGGATGGGGGTCCACTGTGGCTTCGGGGTGACCCTCTTTTATCAAGTTTTGCACTTTGATTCGTTTTTTTGCTTACATTTGAGTTGGGAGGGGATCCACAAAATGATTTCGCAGACTGTTATTTCTATCATTAACCCCGTGCTCACAAAATCATAGTTTGTGCTGTATAAAATTTTTAGTGTCAAAGGTGGATGAAAAGTGCAGAATCCCATTCTTTCTTTCCAATTAATAATAATCCGACGCAATAATTGCTGTAAAATAACCAGAACAAGGGATTTCGCATGAGCAAGTTGTGAGTTAAATAAATAATGGCTGTTGAATCACCACTGTCCAGCAAAAATCTTTACTCATGTCTAGAATAAAGGTTTTTCAGGGTTCTTGTGATGAAGGTTTTTCTTATTGGGATTAACGAAGGTTTTTCATTATGGGTCTATAAGGAGTTTTTCTGTTGTTTTCTTCTTATTTTAAAAAAAAATCCAAAAATTTGAAGTTTTGTAAAATTTATGAAATGGGAAATTTTCTATTCAGGATGCAGTTAGCCTTTGCCTGGGGTTTCCGAATCACATCTCAAGGGCCAGATACGGTCCGCGAGGGCCTTTCATCTGACGTTTCATAAAGTTTGCACGATCACTTTTGGTTGCACCAGAATCTTGTGCAATCAAGTTGAATTTAGTCTAACTTATTTAATTCAGCTTGCAAAATAATGATTTAGATTTTTAAGAATTTTACTAGCCATCGCTACTAATAATTCTTAGTTATCTAGGTCGCAAAAACACAATTGGTAGTAAATAATGAACACGTAATAACATATATTAAATGACTATAGATTGCTGATTTAAATTTGGACTGGACTAACCAGTTTCCTGAATATTGATGGTCAGAAAAACATGAGTGGTCTGAAGGAAGGCTCGGCTGGAAAAAATGAAGCATATGTGCAATAAGAAACCATTCCACATCAAGTTCTCCTGTAGTCAGGGGCGGACCCAGAGCAAAATCTTGAGGGAGGCCTAATATGGCAAGGGCACCAATGAGCAAAATCTCGGCGGGGGAGGGCAATGGGACAAAGGTACCAATAATTGGCCAAATTGACAAATTTATTCTAAGAAAATCTAAAAAAAAGAAAAAACAAGGAAGACGGGCACCAAAAGAAATCTCGGGGGAGGGGGCAGGGTCCCTCGGCTCCCCTGGATCCGCCAGTGCCTGTACTGAATTTATTCATTCATTTGTTCTAAATATGGAGATATTAGCAGTTTAAGCAATTTAATTTCTTGAAGATAATCTTATAAGATCACATAACCCTAAGCATCGATGGTTCAGAATCGTGGTGAAAAATGCATAATCAAAATCGCAAGATTTACTTTATTACAATGCAGTAAGATAGCTAAGTTGGGAGAAAGTTTTGAGCGGAGTATCTTAAAAGAAGGGAAATAGGTGACTTTTTAGCACAGTTTATATAATATACCAAGAAGTTTACCGCAGATGATTTCTGGCTCTTCATTCTCGGTGCGAACAAAAAGCTCCTCCCACTTATTTCTTCACTTATTGGTTGAGCCGGCCAAGTGGTTTTGCCAGTACTTGTTCCGTAGGTGATTATTCTTTGTCTATCCGTGAAAAGATCTAATGCCGCTTATATTTATAGGTTCTCTGGAGCACTCGCACCTCGGTCAGGGTTTTTATAATGGGTGAGATAGGGAAAGATCATACTGGATAATTATATAAACTGTGCTTTTTAGAGACAAAAGGCAAGCCATATTCACCTGTGTCTGAAGCGTGTCTGAAGCTGTGTCTGTGAGTGAGTATAAAAATTGTGTCTGAAGCAATTTGTCTTTAAGGACAAGTTGCCCTACATTCAATATCATCAAGGACCTCAGAGAATGTTTCAACATAGCTACTCAAATAAGCTGCTGCTGGAGATCATTGAGATGCAATGAATTAAACTCCTTTAGGACAAGTTCGAAGAAAGACTAGCGGGCTTTTACTAGTTTTTATTAAGAAGACGTCCTTAATGTCAAACCTTTTGTATCACGGCATTTGTCATTCTTAGAAACAACATGCCTGTCTGATCGAAGTTTTTAAGAATGACATACATGTGGGAAAACTTAAAGGTCCAGTCAGGGGTGATGTTAGGGTTGCATATCTGAGGCAAGAAATGTGGGCGATTTTGGTATCAAGGTAACAATTTCACCGTTTCTACTCTTACGGGTGATGTGCATCAAAGGATATCTTGCGTGAATCTTTACACCAACAGATCCCACTCCCCATTGGTTTTGTGGCACTTGAGATCGAACCTCTTATTGATTCAGCCGGATTAAATTTAGATTAAATTACAGTGGATTGCAGTGACGGTCAGTTTCGCAATAAGTGAAATAATAAATTGATATTTATGCACTATTTTGCTATTGGATATTTTTACTCACTCATATAAAGTGCTGTATTATCGTACTATCGTTTTAACTTGATTTAATAATCTGAATATAATTCAATTTTACTATTAAGCGAGCAGAAGAGCGGAGTTTCTAGTCACAAGGACCGTTGTACCTGCCGGGAGTGTGACTCCCTTAAATTGCGGGGATCAGGTAGCAAGAAACCACGCTTCCTTCGCTTATTGGTATCATGGGCGCCAGCAGAGGGATAGAGGGGCCATGTCACCTATGGAAATTTGGGACTAAAAAGTAATTATAAGAAAACCAAAGGAAAGAGAGGAGAATAGGGAAAATCAATGGAAAAAAAATGTGTGTTGCCCCATTGTTGGCTGCCTGCCAATAGATTTTGACCCTCAATAAGGAAAATATAAGTTTTAATTTGTGACTGATTGACACCTAACAAGTTTTCTGCAAACATTTTTCCATACGATTTGGTTGGAACAAAAAAAAAATTATAGTAATGAATGATAAGTAAATAACTATCCTTGTCAATGGCGAAAGTTTAAGCGCCAATCTATTGATAACATTCAACCAAAGAATCATAACGAAAGTTTAAGCGCCTATCTATAGATAACATTCAATCAAAGAATCAGCTTTTTATGGTGATCCTAAATATGTATCTGTTTATTAGTAATTAGTGCAGTTATTAGAACACAATAAAGTTCGTATAATTATAGAAAATACAAAGAAAACAACTTAACAAGGGGCAATTTCGGTAAGAATATGCCATCAACTTTTGCCTGCATTGCAAGAGTACCCATGAGCTGATATACAAAACCACTAAAATCAGGAATGTTTCCCCTGAACGGAATGCTGGGAATTTTTGTATTTTCCCCCGTAACGGGTACGTTTGTGTGTATTTTTTTATCATTTTTTTGCAGGATTCAGTGTATTTATATAGTTGTCGCTTTGAAAAAGACTTAATTTTTTACAGTTATGAAGAATAAAGGTGTCAAATAAATTGACTTTTAGTATTCAAAATTAAATTAATAATTGAAATAAAAATGTTTATTTGATTTTTTAATCGATGTTCTCCTTGTTAGTCGTTCTAAGGCTGGGCTCTCACATTCTGTCATTTGGATCTCAGACCAGTTCAGACGAATTGGGCTTATGCTGGACGTTGATAAGTGCAAATATATTTCGTTTCATTCAAGTGCGAGTCTTCCTCTTAACTGTGGTTTTTCCTCTATTTCCTGTGCTCTTCTTTTCGGTGGCTTAGTCTTCACATTACTAATAATCTCAAAACATTTCGGGCTCTGACAGTTTCTAATGCTAAGAAACAAAATTCAGATTGGATATTCAAAAATTGTTGCAAATAAAGGAAGGTACTATGGAAAAGCGCTTGGGAAATTATATTCTTCATTTTGTGATCGTTCTATTCTGTTTTTATCTGGCTTTCTTCGGATTCTGAAGCCAAAAGATTTCAAATCTTTGCGGACTTATTATTTCAAATTTGTTCGGTACCTTCTGTGCATCCCTCCGTGGTTCCGGAACCGGCATCTAATATCGCGATTCGGCCTCCCTGATTTACGACAAAAAGCAACTCTGCTTACGGGAAAGCTGTCGGCATCTGCAGGTCTTACTGCGCACCATAATTTACGTCGTTTTATGTAAATAATTGTTAAGTTTGCGAGTTAGCTTTTTTGTTTTTTGTTTTTGATGTGCTCTACTACCTTGTTCGTAGTGGGTAATAAAGGAATCATTATTAATGTACGTAGGTAACAATATGAAGAAGTAAAAAGCAGCGAAGAATTAAAAAGTAGAAAGGCCAGGGCAAAGATTAGTTTTAGGACTAAGAAAAGTTTGCAAGAATAGAAAGAAAAGTCTTCAAACGAAGATTAGGATAATTGAAGACACAAAAAGGACAGCGGTCGATTATGGCCTTGAAACGTTGCTGCTTCGAAAGACGGGAAAAATTCGGCATGCTAGATGCCATCTAAGGGAAATCATTAAGATTAGTACTAGGTACTCATCTGAAAAAAACATATTATAAACAATAAGCTGCAGAGAAGCTTATGCAGAGCATAAGCTGCGAAGAAGTAAAAGGTAGAAAGGCCAAAACACAGAGTGTTCTTAGCAGTGGAAAATAAAGATTTTGTAGAATAGAAAGAGAAGTCTTCAAGCTAAGATTTGGATATTGGAAGCCACGGTACTGAAAGCTGTGTTATGGCCTTGAAACGTGGGCACTTATATATTTCAGGGGAATTACGAATGGATGGTCTTAGGCACTCGTCTAAAAGACCATATATCAAACAATATCCCTAAAAAAAAATCATGGTTTTATCTATTTGCCTTTAATGGACGAAAGATTATGACGTTGGGTCAAGTTTTGCGAATGAGGGATGACAGGTTGTTCAAAGATTCTAATTGTTGCAGTACGTCGGGGGTAAAGAAAACCAATATGCTTGAACGGGATCGACAAGGTCATAAGCAATTTTTTAAAGGAAATAATAACTTCGGGAGAGAAGGTTGAAGTTATAAAAAGGTGGGCTGGAGGAGGAGCATAAGAAGATATATCAGATTCAGTTGGATTGGTACTGTGATAAGTCGCATGCGGTAGTAGCAGCATTATAGTATGTTGTTTGGTTCATTCGAAATGGAGGGGGATAATGAGGAGTTTTCAGAATTGACAATGGGAATTTCGGTAATTGCATGAGGGTTCATGGAGTTCTTACATTCAAAATAGAAAAAAAAACGCTTTTCCTTCTAAAACTAACCTGCTAGAGTCTTATTTTCTCTATTCCTAGATCTCGTATGGGCGACAAAGCCAAAGCGAATCGCTGTTCATATTTTAGAATAAATTAATTTTGAACTTTCAACTATAATTTTCCAATCCGAGGTTTCATCTTCTCTGTTTTAAGTTGTTGGTTGGTTTTGTTGCCCGAAAACATCTATTTTGAATTGTTGATTCAATTCAAATAAGTAAAAAATTATGATTGTGATAATGATTGTGATGAATATGATTGTGATTTTTTGTGGTTCAACAATATTTCTTTCATAATTTATGGGATTCCATAATTATGGAGTTGCAGTTTTTACTTTACTAAATACGGAACAACACTAAATATAAACATGTTTTGCTGTAAATTAAAATCAACTATGCTTCACAAAGGAAAACTAAATGCACAAAGGGGATTTTCCAATTACTGAAATCCAGTCTTCTTTCGAATTAAAGGATCTATGTACAAAATTACATAGAAGATTGAACAAATTTGCGACTGCAAAATGTGTGTGCAGTTTGATGTTAAGTTGACCAAAGTGATATGTCAAGTAATTTAGAATTATTTTGTTCAAACACCTCAAAACATTAATCCTAGAAACCATTGTACTAATTTCAATAAATATGAATGTGCAGAGACATAGTATCACAAATACCTATTACATTATACCCAGGGTTGAAACCCAGCTACTGCACAGCCGATGTAACGGCCTTTCTACTTGAGAGTCGTCATTAATGAATAGAATAGAAGGAATACCTGGCATGGGTTGATGATAGCATACTACACACTTATGACTAAGCCGCTAATTGAAAATGCACCAAATCGTTATATGAGGGCCCACCTCTAGGTTTGGTCTAGTACGCAGGTAAATCAAGCCTCTATACCTGACAAGAATACTGTGAAACAAGCAAAAAGTTTGGCGCTTTGGAATTTCATGGCAGGTATTCAAAGCTAAAAACAGGGGGATGGAGGAAGAGCTTAATGCTGTAGCATATTGCTGTTGTTGCGGTATTTCACCTACGCTTAAAGGTCGTATGGGAAATTTTCACACTTCCGAGACAATTGCTAAAAACAGTCTGCTAAGGCGATATCAAAGAGAGTGTTAGCAAGGCAGCGTATATTCAATCAGACTTTGATTCTACATTGCTCGACTGATCCTCTCCAGAAGGTTAACTTAGCAAACTGTTTTTGGAAATCGCATCTCAGAAGGGACAAAGTTTCAGATACGACTTTTAGACGAGACAGCAACGTAAAGTGTAATATTTCACTAACGTATACTTGAAACAAGTTTCTTAAAATATGCGTTTTTTAGCACAAAAAATGACACCCCGACCCTGTTGTAATTCCACTCTTCTCTGCTCTTAGTGGCACTGACACCACAACCCCCCAATGACACCCCAATCCCCAACCTTCTCTGCTCTTAGTGTCGCTGTTTCGACTTGATAATTAGTCCTATTTATCCCTGCTGGTTCAAATACCCTTTAGTTTTGGCTTTTTACAAATTTTTTCTATGCATTTTGGATAAGAAAAAGGAGATGATTCGCATTCACGCTCATTAACATTAAAATGAAACAATTCCTTCTGAAAACAAACTTAAATATTTGCTGCTTTTCCTTATTGAGGAATTATGAATTTTGTAACCTTAGTCTTATGTTATTTTCCTCTTAAGTCTTTCACGCGCTAAAAAGTTTCAAAACACCGTAATTTTCAAGAAAAGACGCTTCTACTTAGAATACAATGTCCTTATATTCTTTGATTCATCACAGACAACATGGTGCTCACTATGAACAAACTTCATATTTTCTAGATATGAAAAGTTCCAAAATTTCCCATTTTGCTATTTTTTTGCGAATATGACAGCACGATAAATTGACCTTGCAGTACCGAAAAAAAAAATACTGAAGTTGGGAAAACGAGTAGAATGGTGAAATCATGTGATGAAAGTTGGGAAAAAGTAAAGTAAAGTTTTTATTTGACTCTTATATGATTAAATATAAAACAAGTTTTTTTAGCTGAAAGTAAGGAGCGACGTTAAAACTTAAAACAAACAGAAATTATTCCGTGTATGAAAGGGGCTGTCCTCTCCTCAACGCCTCGCTCTTTGCTCTAAAATTTGACTCTTTGTCACAACTCCACCCTTTAAAAAAATAAAAACTTTATCGTAAAAAGTGAGGTGTTGTGGAGGAGACAGCCCTATTCATATAAGGAAAAATTTCTGTTCGTTTTAGGTTTTAATGTTGCTCCTTACTTTCAGCTAAAAAAACTTGTTTCTTAATTTAATTTCTGCAGGTTTTTAGCTAATGGACGTTAGAATTTGGTTCACCGTACATGAAAAAAAATGCGCATTCATTTTGGCAGATTTATTCTATGTATGAAGGATTGCCCCTCTTCAATACCTTGCTCTACCACTTCTAAAAAAGCTTCCTTTTCTAATTAAACGGCAAGCTCAAAAAAAAAAATTGCGACAGACAGTCAAACTTTAGTATAAAGAGCAAGGTATTGGAAGGGGGCAACCTTTTATATGTGGAATAATTTATGTTCGCTTTTCAAATAATGCCGGTAAATCTGTCTCACCCTCTTTGAAATATACCCCTCCACCTCACGTAAAACTACTCCATGGAAACTTCATCCAACGTAAAGTGCATCCCCCCATCAAATTCCCTCTAGACACTTCCATTCTAGCTGAGAATCCCTCCTCCCTGTAAAATTACTTGCGGATGATTCAGCCTGAAAAGCTCTCCTTAGCATTCTTTCATTGGAACAAGACTTTATTCTCTAATCGGTCTCTCGATCACTCCAGAAATGTCCCCTTCCGTGGAAATTATTTCCTCGAAATCAAAACACGCGGAGAATAGCCCCTGGATAATTCCCTCGGAACATCTCTATCTCCATAAGAAAAATTTGGCAAAGAGAATGTAAGACAATGAAAAATAATTTTTTATAGTAATTCTGTTAAATCCCCCAGCGTAAAATTTCCCCTGGAATATTCACCCCCCCCCCCAAGAAAGTTCCCTCCCCAAGGAAGATTTGCTCTTTAGAAATACACTCCAAGCACAACCACCCCCCCCCCCCCAAAAAAAAAAAAGAATTGTGTACACTTCTTAATAACAAATTCTATATGTAAACAATGGACGAATTTTGTAGCTTGCAGGCCTCTCCCCACGGACTGTGGGGGTCATTTTACATCTAAAGACACAAATATATGAACTTTGAAACATGTTGAACAAAATGGCTATCTAAAAATTTTGATCAGATAATTTTGGGAAAAAATGAGCATGGGAGGGAGCCCAGTTGCTCTCCAATCTTTTTGGTCACTTATAACGGCACTAAAAATTTTAATTTTCATTAGAATGCACTCTCCCCCGATCTTCTAGGACCATTATTTTGCTGCACTCACCCCTGGAAAAAAAACACGCATCCGTGATGTGGCTTCTGACAAAAATAGCGAAATTCCACTTCTTTGCAGATAGAAGCTTGAAAATTCTACATTAGGGTTTTCTCGTACGCTGAATCTGATGGTGTTATTTTCATAAAGATTCCTTTAATTTTAGGGGGTGTTTCCTCCTTATTTGAAAAATCAGGCAAATATTCTCAGGCTCGTAACTTAAGGCTCAGGCTCAGGCTCGTAACTCAGGCTCGTAATCATTATAATAAGTTGATTCTTTTGATGTATCTAAAAAATAATAAGATTCCTTTTTTAGAGTTTCGGTTGCTACTGAGCCGAGTCACTCCTTATTAACAGTTCGGTACCACGAACTGTTTGAAAATCAATTTGAAAAACAATTCGCCGAAAACGGTTTTAGTAAGCAAATATGAGTGAAGAAGGGAGGAAAAAATAAAAAAAAGAGGAATCAGTGCTACCCATCCAAAAGAAGCAATTTCCTTGTTTTTCAAGCCATAGAGCTATAAGTTATCTGTACAAGATTATCGGTCTTTGCGATTCTAATCGTGTCCTTGTTGTTTCGATCCACCGCCATTTATGATGAATTTAAGGTTATTTTCGGAAATTCCCATAAACATGTTTTCGGAATTGGATTTCACTATGAAGACTAATCGAGATAATTGTTACCATTCCGGAACAGCTACAAATAGTGATTGCCAATTTTGTAATTGCCAGTTTTTTGTTTTTGGTTACTGTGGGCCACGGTTCATTTTTTATTAGTTTGCAGTTGCTGCTGCAAGCATGATTATTCCACTAATTGTTAAACTAAATTTTTTGGTCCTTAACAAGTCATATTCTAGGATCTTTATTGTTACTGATGTTTGTGTTATGTTTTTATCCGAATAAAATAAAATTGAATTGAATTGAAAAAAAATTCCTATGGAATTAAACAGCGAAGTTGAAACTCAGAACGAACAAAAATTATTGCTTCATAGATTACTCCAGGTACATCCGCCAATGTAGCTTACATAAACTGACTAGTAATATTTTCCAATATCTTTGTTAAATTCCAATTTAATTTTTTTAATGCATTGTGAAATATCGATTTTACTTCCTAGGTCCCTTAAACTTTTTTTTAGGCCCCTCAAACCTTTTTTCTTTAGGCCATTCACATAAACAGGCCAAGGAATATTTTGATATCGGTTTCCTTGAGAATTTGCAAAAAGAAAACTCAATTATTCTTCTAAAAAATCAAAATAAATAAGTGACAATTTTTTTTTTAATCAGGCCAGTTTTTCTTTCAAAACGTGTTTTTAGTTTGCACTTACTAAGGGGGAATTGTAGCATACAAGAGGGGAAGAAAAGAGTCCCGGTCTAAGGATTTATGACCGTGGAGATTATAGTGGTTCTCCTTTTATGTTTCCCAGTTTTCAAACAGTTCGTGGTAACGAACTGCAAGTAAGGAGTGACCCGGCTCAATAGTAACCGTAACTCTAAAAAACGGAATTTTTATACCAATAGATACATCAAAAAAATCAGATTTTAATGCTGATTTCAAATATGTAATTTTTGGTCTTAATCAAAAGTTACGCACCTGAGAAAATTTGGCGGATTTTCGAAAAAGGGGGAAAGACCCCCTAAAACTTATAGAACCTTAATGAAAATCATTCCATCATATTCAGCGTATAAGAGAACTCTACTGTAGAGATTTCAAGCACCTATCTACAAAAATGTGGAATTTTGCATTTTTTTTGCCAGAAGAAAGATCACGGATGCGTGTTTATTTTTTTTTTTTTCACAGGGGTGATCGTATCGACCCAGTGATCCTAGAATATCGTGGGAGGGCTCATTGGAACTGAAATTAAAAGTTTTAGTGCCCTTTTTAAGTGACCAAAAAAATGGAGGGCAACTAGGCCCCCTCCCACGCTCATTGTTTTCCCAAATTCACCTGATCAAAATTTGAAATAGCCATTTTGTTCAGCATGGTCGAAAATATAATAACTATGTCTTCTAGGATGACTTAATCCGCCAAAGTCCCTGGTGGGAGGGCTAAAAGTTATGAACTTTACCCAATGTTAACATATAGTATTGGTTATTGGGTTTCTCAATACTATTTTTTTTAAACAATAAAAAACTTTAGCGTAAAGAGCAAGGCGTTGAGGAGGGGACAGCCCCTTTCATATACGGAATAATTTATGTTCGTTTTAAGTTTTAACGTCGTTCCTTACTTTCAGTGAAAAAAACTTCTTTTTTTTATTTAATCCCACACCATAAAGCGCCATATGACACTTTGTGATGGAGTTATTAAGGCAAATTTTAAAGAGGCAAGTAGAAAGAGGTGGTTGCTTTTAAATGAGCAGCTGTACATCTTTCTGCGATCTTTTGATCATTTGAAAATCCCGGTAGAAATCAGGATTAAAAATGAGATAAATGCGAACCATGCAAAATAGCAATTTTCGTCTTTTTCCAGGTTGTAGGGGTGGAGGAGGCTCAAAGCCTCCAGTTGAGGTTTTAAGATCATAGAAAATCTATTGGTTATTTTAGAGTTTGTTATCCTTGGCCTTTGTCATTTTTTGCACAAAATGGCAGAAAACGCTAATTTGCTGTGGCAAGACCTCTATTATTATTTAAGAAATTGATCACCTGATGATGATTGATCAACAATTTAGGTAGTCACTGCCGTAATCATGCCATTATTATTTAATAGGTCACAGTTATCGCTGCAACCATGATCAGCTGACAGTTTCAAACAGTTCGTGGCAACGAGCTGTAAGTAAGGAGTGACCCGGCTCAATAGTAACCGAAAATATAAAAAAATGAATTTTGAAATCAACAGAGACATCAAAAGAATCAAATTTTTATGCTGATTTCAAATATATAAATATCATCAAGATTAGTCATGCTTATCAAAAGTTACACGCCTGAGAAAATTTGCCTGATTTTCTAAAAAAAGGGGAAAACACCCACTAAAAGTTATAGAACCTCAATGAAAATCACACCATCAGATTCAGGGTATCAGAAAGCCCTACTGTAGAGGTTTCAAGCTCCTATCTGCAAAAATGTGGAATTTTGTATTTTTTTTGCCAGAAGAAAGATCACGGATGCGTGTTTATTTGTTTTTTCCAGGGATGATCATACCAACCCAGTGGTCCTAGAATATCGCAGGAAGGCTAATTCAAATGGAAATTAATAGTTCTAGTGCCCCTTTTAAGTGACCGAAAAACGGAGGGCAACTAGGCCCCCTCCCAAGCTCATTTTCCCCCAAAGTCACCCAATCAAAATTTTTAGATAGCCAATTTTGTTCAGCATGGTCGAAAATATAATAACTATGTCTTTTAGGATGACGTAATTCCCCGCAGTCCCCGGGGGAAGGACTGAAAGTTATTAGCTTTACCCAATGTTTACATATAGTATTGGTTATTGGAAAGTATACAGACGTTTTCAGGCGGGATTTTTTCTGGTAGTGGGGGTGGGGGGGGGTGGGGGTCAAGTGAGAGAATCTTTACATGGAGAGATTTTTTATGGGGGAAGGGACACTACTATGAAGGGGTGCCGGATTTCCCAGCATTGTTTAAAAAAACGATTAGAAATTCAATAAAAAAAATTTTTTATCTGAAAGTAAGGGGCAACATCAAAACTTAAACCGAACAGAAATTACTACGTATGTGATCTGTGCTCACCTCCTCGCTCTTTACGTCAATACCTCGCTCTTTACGCCAAAGATTTGTTAGTACTTTCATAAGAGCTATTTATTCTAATTAACGACCTTTGTGATTAAGGGGTCATTTTTAAAGAATTGGAACAAAATTCGAACTTTAGCGTAAAGAGCGAGGTATTAACTAGGGGGTGAATCCCCTAATATACGTATTCAAAATATATGAATATAGAAATATGTTACGTAAGTTAATTCGTAAGTTACGTATATTTATTACTAATAAAAACGTCCGTAACTAAGATTTAACAACTTTCGAGAAAGCCATTTAACCAAATAAAAGTAAAATTAATGTGTAAATTTTTATTTTAATTATTCATGTACGGTGAGCCAAAATCAAAATCTGCATTAATTTAAAAACGTTCAAAATTTAATTAAAAAAACAAGTTTTTTTAACTGAAAGTAAGGAGTGACATTAAAACGTAAAACGAAGATAAATATACCGAATATGAAAGGGGTTGTCCCCTCCTCAACGCATTAATTTAAAAACGTTCAAAATTTAATTAAAAGAACAAGTTTTTTTAACTGAAAGTAAGGAGTGACATTAAAACTTAAAACGAAGATAAATATACCGAATATGAAAGGGGTTGTCCCCTCCTCAACGCCTCGTTCTTTACGCTAAAGTTAGACTCTTTCTCACAGCTCTATTTTCTAAAACAATAAAAAGCTTTAGCGTAAAGAGCGAAGCGTTGAGGAGGGGACAGTCCCTTTTGATATACGTAATAATTTCTGTTCGTTTCAAGCTTTAATGTCGCTCCTTGCTTTCAGTTAATAAAACTTGTTTTTTTATTTAATATGAACAAAGACGGAACTCACTGCGGTGTTTACTTCATATGTAAGGCTTGATTAACACAATGTAGAGACGTTTTTTAAAATAGGAGAGGGCTGAAAACTTTCTGCTTAGGGCTCTAGGTCATTGACAATTAATTAGACATCTCAGAATTTGTATTTCCAGGTATTTTGACCCTCTATGGATAAAAGTCAATCTTTTATGTGACATAAAATGGAAGAAAACGACACTTTGGGGGGGGTGATCTTTTTGCTACTTGAAAAGGTCAAAACTTGCTGACGATTTATCAAAAAGCTTGCTCAGCAGTGCAGCATTCATCTGACAGCTTATGGATAAGTGTGGCATTCACGAATAAACAGCTCAGTCCGGAATACTCTTCATACTCTAATGCCATTTTTCAAGATGAGGGGGGGGGGGTAACCTCTTTTTTAGGGCTATAGACCACGGCACTTTGCTTTGGCATGATCACTTTTGCTTCTTGAAAAGGGTATTATGTATGCCAATTTCCTTTCAAATCAGCCTCTCTCAGTATTATACGACCTACGATTTGATACATCCTTCGGAAAAAAAGAAGAAAAGGGAACATTTAGTTTAATGGATTAAAACAAAATCCCAAAATTTGATTTTTTCCTCCTGGTTCAAGGCAGGGGGCTTTAGTTCTTCTACCCTGTCGTGTCTCCGTGTTATTTCGACTTTTTTTTTCATTTGGCTGTTATAACATTATAAAGGGGCTTCTAAGACAAAAATTATTCACGAAACTTGGCAGACCAAGAATTCTATGGACATTTGAGTGAACTTCAAATTGACAGATAGGTCTCTTACTATGCGGGTTTTAATATAAAAAATTTCATGTGAGGACTGATTAAGTCTAACATTAGATATATTGCGAGGAAGAGTGCCTACCAGTTCTTCCACTACGAGAGGATAAGTCAAATTTATAGTAGTAGTCTAATAAAACTTAGGAAAGAAAGTTTTGAGGGATATAGTAAGAATCTGAGAGATAAAATATATTTCTTTTTTTAAAATAGATGAACAGTTATTCATTTCAATAAGCTTATATCCTTTTTTCAAACAATAGGGCCTCATTGCGAAAGAAAAATACCTCATGGTTTGAGAGTTTAGTTTTAAATATCAGTTTGCAACGAAAGAGGCTTTTTGGCAGTGGAGCCACCACGTACGCCTTTTAACACAATGCGTCTGTAATCGTAGATTAAGTTAAATCACGGAAAAGGTCGGAATAGAATAATGTAATATATGTACATATATACCTGCTATCAACTGCAGGACTAAAAACAATCCGGGTACCATCCAACTTGCATTCCGAAAAATTTCCACTCGCCACGGGGCAAGATTACGAAGTAATGAAAGGGACTTGGTGTTAATAGCCTTATAAGTTTACTATGAAAACACTGTGATGCGCTGCATCCTTACCAGAGATCCCAAAGAATTTTGGGACCATCCCCCCGCCCACACTAAAGGGAACTGCTAGCGAATAGCTGAGTAAAGCTAAGAGAAGGTTTAAAGAATACTCTCATAAACCTGCGCCAGAGAACAAATGTTTAAACTAGTAGTTTGAGTCATTTCTAAGCGAACTTTCCTTAAATGGTCTGATTATACGCGCAACAGTTCAAAATAAACTTCATTACTTTGTAGTTTTTATTATAAGATTATTAAATGATAATTACCAGTCAACCATAATTGACTCGGAGATTTCTTGGGAGCTTCGTCTGCTTTAGATATCCAGGAGATTGCGTATCTAGTAAGATTATCATTCTAGAAAATATCAAGATTATCATATCTAGATAATATGAAAATACCTATATAGTGTCTAGATATCTCGATATGATAGTAAATAAATGATATATAACACCTATCGAATATGCTGATACGTATCTATCGTGTCAATCCATAGTGTATAGTATATGGGTAGTAAATAGTATATGGGTAGTAAATAATATATGGGTAGTAAATAGTATCTGGATATGAAATCATATCACCAAAAGTGTCACTGAAAATAAGTCACTGTCTTTTAATCATTGAACAAAGTGTCATTATCCTCTGTCAATTCAGAAATTTCATCATTTTCACATGTAACTGTGTTTTCTGATCAGTAGAAATCCCCCCCCCCGCACTCAGTGAGGAAAATTTGGTAATAAGGGTACTGTTTTGCTTAATGGTACACACCGCTATAGACTCTATCAAGGAAACTAGTCAAACGGGAGAGACAGATACTCGGTCATAATGGTTTATGAAACAAATATTGGCTATATATTTGCACATTATCGGGGGGGGGGGGTTGAGGGTAAAGCATAGCATATATTAAATACGTCACCTAACCTAGGTACCTCCCCCCCCCCTAAACCCCAAGACGCAACAGTTTAAATATTTTAAATTTAATGAGAAACCACGCTTTTCGATCAATATCAGTTACCAGTTTTACCGGTATCCATACTAAATTTCTATAGAGTCTATAGCGGTGTATACCATTAAGTAAGACAGTACCGAAAATTTTTTTCTCCAACAAATTTTTCTAATGAAGGTTCTACAGAAAACTGAAACTATATTAGGCTACTGTTTTTGAAAATTGGCTGCCACGGAAAATTGATGCCGTATAAAATCGCAGTCGTGGAATACTGCAGAAACAGAAAATCATGCCTAAAAACCTGCCACCTGTAAAGATTTCAACTGTACAAAACTGGATCTCCTAAAAATTTTTAGAAATTGATGGCTCTAATCGTGTATAATTGCGTTAATCCAAGGGTTTTACTTTCTGAGTGCAATTGCCTTGAGAGCCATCTTTTGTGAAATTAATTTTCATGAAAACATGATAATGTTTAAAACATGATAAACAAATGTTTTAGGCACATATTCGATGGAAAAATTTCACCTTTCGAGTGATTAATTTTAGTGAAACAAAAAATACGTTGGGAGGGGTAGATAAAGAATTGAATAAACAACCTTAATGAATTAGTTAATAACATCTGAAAATAATGATTTTTATCTGATGAGAGAGAAAATAATTTTTTTTAAGCCTTTCCGAAAAGAGTCAATATTCTCATTTTTTTTTTCCTGACGAAAAAAAACATTACATTCCACCCTTCCACCCCAAAATAGTTCAGTTTTAAGAATTTACAAAAATTACACCCATGAACAATATTACCCCGAGATACTCCACTCGCAAAATAACAAACGCAATAATGATCACACCAATAGAAAGGTAGGTATACGCAGATTATTACAATTTCCAGATTCAAGGACTGACAGAAAAAATTATCATGCTTCTTTTGCTGAAAAGTGGCACACTGTTCCTTCGAACAATCTTTTTCTTCAGCTTAGCAACGCGGAGGTATCAATCCTATACAAGAATCATGCATATACTGTTTAGCTTCATCATCCATTCTATTACATTTTTTCCTCAGAGCTGCGTCAAGAATGTCACACTTCAAACGTCCCCAAGAAAAGACATAGCCCGTTCTATTACATCAGTCGAAGTTGTTTGACCCGTAACCAGCTTTTGATGGATGTCTTGGACTTCTTCTTCATCAGATTCTTTGCATTTCAGTTATCTTTTTGTATCTGGTCCTTAATCAAATTTCTATCAAAAATCATTAAATAAAAATAGTTTAGTTACAGCTAGTGCTCCATCTAATTTACGCTACCTTTTACAACATACTAAGTACTAAGAACGATTTCATCCCACTAGTTAGAAAAACAGCGAATGAATTAATGAAACGATTGATTCTGTTTTGCACTGGCTCAAGCTAGTTCTTGTGGCATGTGTTTCGGTTGACAGCAGTGACGAGGGGTAGTAGGGAACATATTTTTTACATGAGATCTTCCAACGAGCTTGTGTTTCAGCAGGGTTGAAAACCATCAACAAGTATGAATCTTTCGGCAGTGTTGTCACCTAAACCATAGTTAATGACGGCTAAAAATAAGAGGGAAGCAAGTGTAGTGTCTTGTGTAGCGCCACATGTTATTTCTGCCCATTCAGAGTTAAGATCCCCGGGAAAAAGTGCATGGATGAACTGACATCGATTTCTCGGGAAGTCGACTATCAGTAGTAGAATGGTCTTTCTAGCTCCCATCCGTTTCAGATCCTGCAAAGCAGGGGTGTGGCGTATTAAATAGAACGCCTTACGATGGTCGACCAGAAGCAGATCAACTATGGTACCTTCTTTGTCTAGCCATTCAGTACATAGATAGTGGAGCCACACTAAGTAGTGAGTTGAACTTCTACCTTGAAGATGCCATACAGGTAAGGGTCAAGGCAAGGGCTTATTTGCGAAAAAAATTTCACAATATATGAACGACTTCGTCACTTTGGCTAAATGGGGAGCTATTGATATGGGTCCAATCTCATCATAAGAATTGGGGTATTTCACATTAGGAATAACGTGCCCGTAACCTTTCTTCTAGGCTTACGGGAGCTTTTGTTCTCTGAAGCAATGGTTGACAATGGACGCCATAGGTTTAGCTAGAAATACCGCATATTCGATAAGTAACATGACAGAAAGGGTATCCATTTTATCCATCCCCCCCCCGGAGTTTTTTTTATTAAAAAATATCTTTTTGTAAATTGTCATTAAAAATTCCTTTTTTGGTATTTCCAGGTGAAGAAACAAAAACAACAATGAAATTGCCCCCCCCCCTGGATTTTAGACATTAGATCTTCGACATTATATTTTCGTGAATTAGCGTTAGTGCATACAGCTGGAACGTAATATCGAGCAAACTACTTTCTTGAAGCTATTTCTCTTTTACAAGATAAAAAAAAACTCAAAGAGTACAAAAAAAACATTATATTTTCAGCCAGTGATAATGAAAACACAATGTAAATTTTTTGCCCGAGACCTCTGCTCGACCGTCCTAAGTGCAAAACCAAAAAACTCATAAAAAAGCAACCACTAAAATGCATGAAAAATCGTAAAAATCACAAAAAAATAAAAGTAAGACCCTCTCTAAGCAACGGTATAAGGGTAACTAAATAAAAAGTCCAACAATGAAATGCAATTCAAAATTAAACACAGTTCAATTTTCTTAATGCTTTTTTAAAAGTAAATCACTTTCCAGGTCTGGTATCATCTGCCATTCATTTTCCGAGTTTTTATTCAGTTGTCCTTTCACCGTTGCTTGAAAAGGGTCTTGTTTTTTCTTCTTTTCAAGTTTTTTCTTATAATAATAATATTAATCTGTATTTAAAAGCCAATTAAAGCCATATACAAAAAGACAAATACTAAAGAAAAATTACACTTCATTTGACATCCTTCCCATCAATACAAAATTTCCTACTGCCACAATATAACGGGGAGTCCTATATTGTTATGCTTAGCCTGTGTGGTCTCAGAAGTTTTTTACGAAAAGCTTTTTGGGACCATATGACCAATCTTAATCATTTTTTTTTTAAGCATGAAAACCTTATTATTCAGCAAAAATTTTACAGCACTGTAGGTTAAAAAGAATAATTCCTAATTCGTTTCGATTCCCCATAAATCTAAGAAGCCTCCACATTCAGAAACGCAATTTAGTGAAAGAATTAGTTTCCAATCGTGGATCCATGTTTTAAAAGACCATAAGCACAGACGTCTTCTCCTTAATAATAAAATTCCAATACTCGATCATTCTTATAGCAAAATCTTTTACTTAATCGTAAATTATATAATTAAATACTTAAAAATCGTACCTTAATGGACCTTTTGAAAGACACAGACAACTATCTTAAAGATTATCTGTAAATGCAAGAAGTGGAGGATGATGTAAATGAACGTTTTGCTTTACTGGGACAACAACCTCCAAATATACAGCTCATTTTTACGCTTTTAAATTGTGTGTATTAAAGATGGTTCAACCCTCCTGCAGATAAAGAAGTATGCACTGTTCTTACTCTTCATTAATCTATAAAAACAAAGGTTTTCCGAGGGAAGTAAAGAGTGAAGTTGAAATTTAAAACGGACAAAAATTATTACTTTACAGCCTATCTAATATATATCAATAAAACTAGTACAAATAAACTAATCAATTATGTTTCCCTATGCTTTTAGTATTATAGAAGACTAGTGCTTTACTGAAAACACAAAAGTCAAGTATAAGAAACAGGAATGTTGATTTGGGATTCAAAAGTAAGTATGTAGCCTGACAACAATAAAAGAATCTATAAAGCTTTTCATAGTCTTACACCAGTTGTGACATCAATAACTTTCAGTATACAATTAAAATCATCTTAAAAACATAAGCGTAAAATTAAATATTTTTTTAATAGCCGCGAAGTAATTGAACAGCATACAGAAATATTGGATTGATTTACCAGGTAGCATTTTGGTCTCACCAGCTATAATACCAATAGTGAGTAATATACAGTCCTAAATTGTAAGAAATATGCTTTAGTGTTACTTGAAATGAAGGTCAAATAAGACATATTATGAACTCTGGAAATCTGATTATTTCTCTCTATGCAACAGTGAATTTCAAGATCTGATAAAAATTCTAAAGCTAGTCTATAGTCCTAATACTATCAAGATGGCTTTACTTCCAACTTGTGCACAAACTAATCATGACATGTTCTTTTCAAAAACAAAACCAGAACCAGTCATTGAACTGAGCCATTGTGCAGAAGTGATACCAAATTAAACGTAAAAAATAAAGCAAAAATCCTAAAATGGATTATTTCTTAAAAAGGACTGACTCTAAAAGGGATTAATAATATTTTTATTCTATAAAAAGTGTCTTTAATCGTCTTGCTTTTACTGTACCAAAACTGCTGTATTATTTTGTGTTTTCAGTAAAGCGCTAGTTTTCTATAATCCTAAAAGCATAGGGAAACATAAGTAGTTGGTTTATTTGTACTGGTTTTATTGATATATATATATATATATATATATATATATATATATATATATATATATATATATATATATATATATATATATATATATATATATATATATATATATATATATATATATATATATATATATATATATATATATATATATATATATATATATATATATATATATATATATATATATATATATATATATATATATATATATATATATATATATATATATATTGGCTGTGAAGTAATAATTTTTGTCCGTTTTAAGTTTCAACTTTGTTCTTTACTTTTCTCGGAAAAACTTTGTGTTTTAAATTAATATTTGTTCGTTTTTTATCATAATTATATGCAGAAATATCGCTGCCATGATCTCAGTCTTCATTTAGTCTTCAGAGTGGAAACACCTTTTTGGATTCACTCACTTTGGACAGAATTAATTAAGAGCTTTGAACATGAATTAATTCAGTGACCCTAGCTTACTCATCTTTAATCAGCGATAATATATCAAAACCCAATCCGGTTCAAAAAATAGCAAAGAAAGTACGCCAGGAATGCAGATTAAGAGTTACTATTAACTCTATTCAGTGCAGTAGCTGTGAGTTTTATTTCCATGAACATTGCTCCGGTATAGAACGTTCTAAGTGGTCAAAACTTTGGCGTTGCCTAGATTGTACTACAAAAGAAGATACTAATGAAAAGGTAGTACCCTTTGATGACTCTTTGCGTTGTTCCACCAAGACCCCGTCTACCTTTAAGACACCTCCACGTCACCCATCGGGAAGTGACCTATTTAACATTTTGAAGGAAGTGAAGTCATCACCCTTTTCGTCTCTCAAATCAATTCCTTGTCAAGCCAGTTCCATGCCCCAGGACAGTCCCCCCCTCAACCACGTCCGATGTGTCCTGCCAAGCCAATTTCGTTTCAAAAACAACTGATTTCAGTTGCCAAACCCCTGACCAGGCTACAGTATCCAAGACCTGTGCTTCCTGCTAGTCCAACTTGTTAAACAACGTTCCTACTGCACCTAAAACAAGAAACCTCCTCCCTCTAATGCAGTGGTTATTATCATTGATGAGTGAACTTGAAAGTTTTTATAAAAATTTCCACCCTAACCACTTCAAAAAGTGTTAGAGTTGGTAGTCTTTTCCAATCCAGGAAAAGGAGAAATCCCCAATTTCTGTTAAAACCGATATTAAAACAAGACTTATTGATGCTAATGTGGCTCCTAATAACATCATAAAATATCAAGATTTAAAAGAAGACAAGGTCAACGATAAAATTGTAGATACGAATCCAGTAGTTTGCGGTTCAATAAAGATAAAAAGACAAGTTTGTGTGTTTAAAGGATTAAGCTTTCTTGGTTTTGATTCCCTCTCAGGCAGAATTGTTCAAGGTCAAGATCATTCTGAAATTGACCTTATTTATGCATTTAAAACTAGGTGTGAGTTCAATACTAGTGATGAACTATCCAGGAAGCAGGTTAATGCTAATAAACGTATATGCAAATATGCCTGGAGAGGGGTTTGCAAGAAAGAAGAGTCGTGTAAATACCATGATTTTTTCAAGAAATAATATTTAAATAAATAAATTAGTGTACCATGGTGCAAACTCTTGCATTCCAGGGTTTGTGACAGTTTTAGAAGTGGGCTTTGCTTTAGTGAATGCAGTCAAATCCACTTGAAATATGGATACAAATATTTTAAAAAGCCCTTAAATAGTGCCGAAAAAAATTTTAACCCACAGTCAGCACCCCCTCCAACTCGTTCTCTCATCAGTTCGGACCTGTCAAAAACTATTTACATCAAACCTTCCCACCATTACATCAAAGGTCAGTGAGATACTACAAGCAGTTCAGCTCAACCAAAACAAATTCTCCCCCATCCAACAGTGCCAATAAAACTCTGTAAAAAAACGAGAGTCACCGAGCCTGTCATGTAACACACCAGTTTCCATTGAAGCACCCCCCCACCCCAGCTCATTCCGGGGAATTTAAGACCCCCACCGTATTCTATCACCGCAAAGAAGACCCCACTTCCATCCATTTGGGTTATGGAAGCATCGAATTACGTGACTCTAGTGTAAACCTGTGTTTTATTTCTAACTTATGTCCCCCCAAATCCCTACTTAATAATATCCCCATAATTTGTCCGCTGTCCTCCTTTTCTCTCAAGCCCGGTCCAGCCCCGCCTTTTAATCCTGCTTCTCAAACGAATCCCAGCCTTCATCCCGAAAAAGATGCCTCTCCTCTCCCAGATCCACGGCAAATTCCCGAAGGCTTGTATTTCATTGAAAATAATCCTATCGATCTAAAGTCGAATTATCTTTGTAGTCTGATGACAACAAAACAGGTTATGGGAATACCAACAACAAAAGATCATTCTAACCTAGATATAGTTTGCACCAATTTACACGTCTTATAGGTCCTTCCTGTCCCCTTACCCCCGGGTAGAAAACTCTACTATTTTTGCTTATTAACGAAGCCTCTCAATATCTTTAATTTTACTTTTTCTGTTACTGAGTTCTCTTATCGCCCAATTTCCAATGCCTTTACACATTTGGATCTTGGATTAACAATGAAAACTGGCTGGCCCTCAAAGGAAAAAATTACATTAATTTTAAAGTCTCCGAATTCCAAAATCTGATTAAAACAAAATACATAAATTCCTTCCCTGTGAAAAAAGTAAAAACATGTTCTAATGACAAACCATACATTACTAGCCAACTGAAAAAACTAATTAGAATTAAATTGAATCTATTAAACAGTGCTAAAACATCCGAATCGAACTCACTGCGTAAACATGCCGAATCCTAACCCATTATGGGGTACCACCTCCATGTTGAAGATGCGGTAATGAGGTGCGTGGCAGGTGGCACAGTTCCCCGTCTAATGATGCATGGCAATGGATTTATGGGCTTTGTTGGGCTAACCACCCGGCAAAGATTCTTTTACCTGGTTATGATTAACAACAAAAAGACTCGGACCAAACAGCCATTTCGACGACGACCTGTAGTACGTCCACCGACCATCCAAACGGACCTGTTTACGGTAGCCCACTGCAATGTACGAGGTCTCAGATCTAAGTTTGACCAGTTCCTTCATTTAGTGAGTTCGGTCAAGCCATCTATCATGTGCATCACTGAGACCAATCTAAACCAAGAAATTCAGAGCAGTGAGATAGCCATACAGGGATACATGCTCCTCAGGGGGGATCAAGAGCGTACTGACGGCGCTAAATACGGAGGAGGAGGTGTCGCTGTTTATATATACCTTATTCATTTTATATACCTTATCCATGCCTGAACATACCAGATTCAGCAGGCGAAGAAGCTCTGTGGGTCAGGGTGACCCTCCCAAATAAATCCGTGATTGTCGGTACCGTGTATAACCCTCCAACTTACCAAATCACCAACTAAATTGAAACCTCCCTTGAATATATTCGGGGCAAGTACGCAAAGTCTGCCATTATCCTTCATGGAGACTTCAACGTCCATCATAGCGTGTGGCTTCGCAGCAAAAATACTGACAGGGAAGGGTCGGACTCTTATGATCTATCTCTCTCTTACGGGCTGGAACAACCTGTCGATTTCGACACTTATCACGGCCCAAACGGATCATCTCGTCTTGACCTCTTCCTTACAGATCATCCTGACTCCTTTAAGGCAGACGCTCATGCTTTCACCAGTGACCACGTTGCCGTCGTTGCACGTGGAAACCTAAGCATTTCGCCACCAATAAAGCATGAACGAACAATCTGGCTATAGAAAAGAGGTGGTTGGGACGGTTTGAGAAACGTCGTTTTTTCTCATCAGTAAAGAGCCTTCCTTGTTGTAGGCCTATAGAAAGCTGAAGATAAATAACACCAGACCATAATTGACTCTGTCGAAAAGCATGTCCCTTCGAAGCGGATCCGGGTGTCCAGTAAGGACAAACCTTGGTTCAACGCCCAGTGTAAGAAGACAATCCGAGCAAAGCAAAAGGCACACAAGTGATGGCTACTTTCGAAGAGCGAAGAGAACAGAATTGCATTCATAAATGCGCGCAAAGATGCAGTTTGAGCGATTGGGCCGTCCCGGGTTCAGTATAAGGAGAAATTTGCCACCAAGCTTCAACTTGCTTCGGCAAAGAGTTGGTGGAAAATTGTCAAGGAGGCTTTACCGTCGTCCAAAGGGACCGCAATTCTCCAGAGAAACGGAACAGTGGTACAAGATCCACAGGCAAAGGCTGAAGCTCTTGCTAAGGCTTTTGCTGAATTCTCGAATCTAGACGATGACGGTAGAGAAGTGCCAAAATGCCCCGACCAAACCGACATTGTCCTGGAACGTGTGAATTTTTCTGCTCCCAAGATCCCTTGCATTCTGCAACGTCTGGACGTCACCAAAGCCACGAGTCCTGACAACATACCAAATGTTGTCCTCAAATCTTGCAGTGCCAAACTAGCTGGACCCTGGTCATTGCTTCTCCGGCTGTGCTTTTGCTCCAGAACTTTCCCACGAACATGGAAGTCCGCCCATGCTATACCTACTCTAAAGCCAGAAGGCGATCCAACGAGCGTGGGCTCCAACAGGCCTATTAGCCTACTCTCTTGTGTTGGCTAAGTCTACGAGAGCGTCTCCAATAAAACACTTCATCAGTACCTGGAATCAAATGACCTTCTAGGCGATCGCCAATATGGATTCCGCCGGAAATGCTCAACATTAGACTGCCTAGTGGCCCAGTATCAGGAGTGGATAGAACTACTGGTAATGCGATACGACATCAGGCTACTATCCTTCGACATTGCGAAAGCTTTTGACAGAGTATGGCACCGTGGCCTGCTAAAGAAACTTTATGTGTATGGTGTTCGTGGATGTCTGTTAAAAGTGGTTGAGAGCTTTCTTTCTGATCGTTTACTGCGGTTGTTCATGACGGGTTTATTTCCCGCGAATATCCAGTGAAAGCAGGGGTACCCCAGGGCACTGTCTTGGGACCCACGCTTCTCCTTATCTACATAAACGACATGGGAGACAACCTTGCAAACCCTCTGCATCACTTTGCCAACGATACCACGACATACTCAGCCGTCCCTAAACACAAAGACCCAACACAAGCCTTACTTTCCCTACAGATGGATCTTTTGAAAATTGAAAAGTGGTCTGATGCATGGATGATCAACTTCAATGCATCGAAAACAAAGGAGCTTCTAATTACCCGATCAAAGGTGCCACGTGAACACCCCGGTTTCATCTTCAAAGATGAAGCTATAAAGAGAGTCGACAAGCTTCGTCTACTGGGGATTCATTTCTCCACCGATCTCTCTTGGAACAACCACCTTGATGGGGTGAGAACATCCTGCGCAAGAAAGCTGAGAGTTACTCTTCGTTGCAAAAACTTTCTTCCATCAAGCTCGATCATCCCACTCTACAAGTCTTGCATCAGACCCATAGCTGAATATGGATGCCCGCTATTTGCTGGTGCTCCGAAAACGCTGTTGGCACCACTTCAGAAGATCCAGAAAAGGGCAATTAGGGCGGGCTGCACTTCTACACAAGAAGCGCTCCAGATTATAAATGAAAGGTTGATGTAGTGTTCATAGCTGTTTTCTAAAAGTATATGAATTCACCTCCCTCAGATGAGCAATCTCGAATTGTGCCCCCTTTTTTTCAGCCGACAAGGCAGACACAAAGGCACACAGCTCGGTCCAATTATCTAATGGAGGATACGCCGAAAACCGAGTACTTGAAGAACAGTTTCATCCGGCGTTGCACTTCCATCTGGAACGATCTTACTGGGGATATTATCCCTGCAAATCCCTCTGTTGACACCTTCAAAAGAAGGTTCAATAGACATTTAAAACCTCGAGGCCATTGAAAGAGGTAAATGAATAGCGGCATATCAGACACTTTGAAGTACCTGGCGCCGTGAATATTGGAATAAAAAAAAAACATATAAATAAAGAAATGCGTAAGTCTGCTCCTTCATATTACAAATGCAAAGTCCAGGATTTATTTTCTACAAAGCCAAAACAATGGTATAATAGAATAAAGAAAATTTGTGGGAAAACACATAATAATATAGATTTCCATTTCCAAGAAGACCCTTCAGTTACAGCCAATGATCTGAACAGGTTTCTTTCTTCCATAGTTCAGAACCTCCCTTCCCTTTCTTTTGATACTCCTTATGATTTGTGCTCTCTCAATTTTCCCGTTATTTCGCCTTCGGATGTGGAGGCAAAAATTAAGAACATTAAAAAGTGTAGTACATGTCCATTAGACATTCCGATTGTACTAATTAAGGCCTTTGCCGACTATATCTCAGAGCCTTTGTCCTTACTTTTTAATGAAATTACCTCTACTGGTAAATTTCCACATTGTTGGAAATTAGGTTTTATTACTCCCGTAAAAAAGAAAGGTAATAATCAACATTTTGATGGTGTCCGTCCCATTACTCTTACTCAAGTTTTTTCGAAGTTATATGAAAGATTTTTAGCTGAGTGGTTGAAAGTAAAAATAATCCCAAATGTTGACCAAAGACAATTCGGAAACCTACGCTCTACATCTACTACCCACTATCTTGTTCACCTTATGGGCACAATATGCAACACACTTGAAACACCCGATACCTGGCTCAATGTTATCACAGTTTGTTTTTCTTTTACAGCAAATCTGACATTTTTTTCAAATTCTAAATTTTTGTGTCGTCTAGGAGGACACATAAAACCCCCTTTCCTCCCGTTTCGGGTAACATGGGGGTGGGATATGGGAAAAACTTCTGAAGAATCTAAACTGTACAAATTTTTCGATTTTTTCTTCTTTTTTGAAATATTTCCATTGCACAATTTAGGCTTGCAAAGGAAGAGTATTTCTTTCATGGTTGTCTTGTATAGGTGGGGAGAAACTTTCTCAAAATATTTCCAGTCAGTCAATAAAAATTTGAGTCGGTAAAATAGTTACGCGAAGTGCCATTATTTTAGGCTGCTGGATCAAAAAATTTTTTTATTAGGGTAAATGGGCTGATCGAAAGATATGACGTAAAACAAATAAAATAGAAGTCATAATTGTTAAAAACAGATAATTTTTATGTACCCTAATAATTTATTTAATCACTGCAATATTTGTTCTTTTTACAACTTTTAATTAAGTTCGTCAAGACTTTTATATGATAAGTCCTAACTGCAATTAAAATATTTACAAAACAAAAGCAACTTCAACAAATAGATTTATGCACTATAACTAATAACTGTGATTAGCCTCTAAATAAGGGCTTGACAATAGTTCATATAACTTGACTTTGCTCAAACTTTTCAGACTTTTGAGCTTTCTAATTCTTTTCGAATTTCTAGGTACTTGAGACAGTTTTATGACGTTTTTGTCTGTAATCTCTTTTTTTCAGCTTTAATGTCCTTTTGGTATAAGGCTCAATTTACAGTTTAGATCTGATAAGTTAAAAAATTTTGCTGTTCACTTTATACCTGTTATGCCATTATCAAATGACTTTGCCTGTATTCTGAAGGTTTGCTTACCAGGACTGCCTTCTGGTAGCTCCTTATAACGTTTCCAGGTCCTCTTGTCATGGGCTACAGCTAAAAGGACTATTCTGAACCTGCACAATCAATAATTAATTATCTAT
The DNA here is from genome assembly GCF_049724085.1 of Artemia sp. Qi Xiang Cuo. NCBI lineage: Eukaryota > Metazoa > Arthropoda > Branchiopoda > Anostraca > Artemiidae > Artemia > Artemia sp. Qi Xiang Cuo. The sequence continues at coordinate 21,534,728 of NC_142796.1, read as the reverse complement.
AGTATTGCCACACTTTTTTTTGTGTGGCCACAGTTACCTCTTGGGCTATTCTTTTATCAGAAAGGTGGCCCTTCTGCAGAAAAATGCCGTGCCTTCATGGGTCACAGTAATTTATTTTTTGACATACAAGTGACAATGATTATTTTCACTTTAACTTCCCAACTTTTAGTGGTATTGTCTTAGGTTTCGACTTCCTGTCTACTTGGAGCATTTCTCAAATATTTCTATTAATTTCGACCCGAGTTTAACCAATGTAACGGTGGCTCCGTAGTATTAATGCTACTTATTTGTACTTATTTAGTGCAATTTTCATACTCGTTTCGTTCGACAAGTTCAATAAGTGCGTATAACAGAGTTTAACTGATTTCATTCATTTTATTTTCCTTTTATTTTCGTCTGGCTATATTTTTAACTTGAACCCTTCTCCCTTTTTTTTCTTTACTTCAATGAAGCCTAAGGTTTTTTTTTCAAGTTTTTATTCCGTTTTTTTTTTTCAGTAAGATAGGTCTTTTCTAAGACTATATGGATATGTTTCATGTTTTATCAATAACTTTTACAAGTTTTTATGCTAATTGCCCTTCTATGGTCAAATTCATTATCCCTTTATTTTTAAGGGGTGGGGGGTGTCTATTGTTGCACCCTGTATTTTTTGAAATTATTTAAATTTCTTCATCCGAAAGTGCTCGTGCTAGAAAAATACTGTATTTTTTTTCAGCTGATTTTTAGAACACTTAATTAAGTTTTGCCCCGCATTTGCTAGTTCTCATTTCTTCCTTGAAATACAATTTTTACGATATACTGGTTACCAATTTTATCCCAGCTTTAATTACTATTTTATTTGCCAAAGAAAGAGAGACAATAAATCCCTTGGCAAGGCTACATAGCTTTGAATGCGATTTCCACTATCTGTGGTTTATTGATAAGCTTAAATCTGGGAACGTTGTATGCATGAATTTCTGTTCATTACTGCAAGTTGTTTTGTTGTGTAATGTTATATTTTATTTTCAAAGAAAAAGTGGATACGTTTAGTTTCTGTTAGGGTTCAACGGCCTTGGATTTGGGTGTTTGGGTTGGCACAGGTGAAAACCAATTGTTTAAACTTGGAATCACCTGAGCCAGTTCGTTTTCTCAGATCCAATACATCGCTAGAGTTTAAATTATTAACTTGAACTACTGTGGTTTGCTTGTGACGATTAGGTTTAAATTTTGGCTTATTTTTAATGGATTTCGTCGTTGGCTTTTACCTCCTTGTAAGTTTTTTAGGTTATAATTTATTTTTATATCACTTTTCGTTTCCTTTACCTAGCGGTCTTTTTGCTTTCTAAGCTTATTCTAAGTTTTCTTAAACCTTTATAGCGCTTCTTTAAAATTTGTTTTTTTTCTTTTTAGTATTTGTAACTAATAAAAAAATATTATCTTAGACTATAACTAATTATGATAAGATTATAGCTAGCTTGTACATGTAGTGGCCACATAATGTAAACTCTTGCTGTTTTTCCCATTATAATAATTTTAAATTTCTTCAAAAACAATTTATTTTTTTTTTATTTATTTTTTTTTAATTTGTCCCCCAAAAATATATTTTTTTTTATTATACATATCAAAAGAATCGCTTTTTAATGTTGATTCTAAATATAAAGTGTTTATTAAGTTTACCTTAACCCGTATAAAGTTAGGAATCTGAACATTAAATATTGTAATATAAACTGTAACGTCCTGTGCAATTGTTTCCGTAATATTATTTCTATTTAGTTCCTGGATACAATCTACTTGTAGGCTAATTTGGATTTAAAGGACTATTGGCTTCCCTCTATTTGATTTCTACTATCAGACCGTGTTTTATCTGATATACACTCTATATGATATTCCACTAAACTCTACTGATTTATAATCAGACTAGAGTTGAGGATGATTCGTCATTGAGTAACCGTAAGAGCGGACCAGAGTTATCAATATTAGCTATTCCAAAAGGATGCATTGCCTTCTCTGTTTGTCCTAATGTCGGCTTATATTCTATGTAAACAAGCATAACAGTTTTCATACACTGGTAGCTTTACATTTACATGGCTCGAAAGCAGCCATGGCTTAAAATTCAAATTAGAACTTTCTTCGGACGCATTTTGTGCGGCTAATTCAGAATTTGAACTTTTTCTTACACCATTATTCAGATGAAGGTCCTCTGTGTAGGTAAAGGAGACCCTTTTAAGACCTATCCCCAAGCCTCCATTTTCGGTGATTAACGGTTTCTTTCGCCAAATTTCTCGCCTTATGCAGAGTTCCAGTCACAGCTGGGTAACAACTCTTTTTTTTGCTTCCTTCGCTGACTTTTGCTAAGCTTCCACTTTTGTTTTCTTACTTATAAGGTTACTTTCCTCATTTTTTTCCATCCCTTTCTTCAAGTACTTTAATTATATATTTATATATATTTTCCTTCCCTTTGCTTGTGAAACTACATAACTAACCTAGTATTTGTTAGGTTTAACAAAGGTAACTCTATTGCTTATTACGTCGTAAGATGCCATATTTTCGAAGCATCTCTACTCCTAAAACACTTGGAAATGGCAGCTTCTAACCTATAATTGTTCGAACCACAATTTATGTGCTTCCTTTGCTAAATTGTAGCAGTGTTATCCTTGAAGAATAAGTCCATAGCCTGTACCTGTAGTAAGGCTAAATTAGGGCCTTATTTGCCACTATTCTGCCTCAAATTCTTCTGTTTCTACCAACGTTTCATCGGTCCAGCTAGATTTTTTTTTTCTTTACGTATTATATTTTATTTTATTCTTTCAATTCACGGTACAAATACTTTATTATTTAGTAATATACGGCACTACTACATTGCATTTATTACTAACACTAAAAAAACTACTAATTGTACACTTGCTTCTACTTGCTAAAAACTGAATACTATTTTTTTTTCTATTTTACAATTCTTGATTGAGCCTTTTTTCCATTTGTTCTATTGTCCCAAATCTTTGAGTTTAAGCAAAGCTGCTCGAAGTTTTGCTAATTCGAGCGCCGCTAAAAGAAAAGTACATTTACTTTCCCCTTCTAATATGGTAATTTCGATTTTTTTTTGTATTTTGCAACCTTATTTAGTCTCCTCGACCCAGTTTTTCCAACGACCACCAGTTGTTGTGACGTGTATTTTATGGTATTTGGTTGTAGTTGCCGTAGATGCCTTTATTCTCCCTTTATAGGGGAGATAAACTATGGCCCTAAGGTAATTAAACTTTGGTAGCGTGCCTTAGGCTGTGACCGAACTAATGAGGCGTACCGATTTGGTATGTTCGAGGGGCTAAAGGTAGATCGTAGGGAGGTTGTCTAAAATACAATACTTTTATTCAATTTACATATAATAATTCCAGATATAGATATTCTACTGGGACTGGCTGTCCCAAGTAGACCACAAGTCTCAGAAACTAAAATAATATATAATAAGATACTTAGACACTTACAATGATAAGACAAGATTACAAAGTATTTCTAAAAACAACAGACCAGAAGTCAGTCCGGCATAAAGTTAGTTTCAGTCTAAGTATTCCAATAAAATTGTATTTTTTATACGTTTTTCTAAACCAGACCTTCCTTTAACCAACCCACATAAATGCTAGGAAGAGGTAATTTCTCAATTACCAGTTAAACAGAAACTTGGCAGGATATGTTCCTTATCTTAATAAAAAGTGGTATTTTGAAACTTTGTATTTGCGTCTTAATATATTTTTACTAAATTGATAATTAACTCAATTAGAAAGCTTTACCACATTATAAGTTCTGCTAGCCCAATATCCCTTGCTTTTCCACTTGAGACACGGCCCCAGAAATGCCGTTTTTAGTGCCATTTGGAACTTGCTGATGGTGAAATTTATATGAAAGACGTATATATGAGCAAAGTATTTTATATGAGATATAAACGATCTGTCTATGATGTTCTGGTAGCCTTCTAGTGCCACCCCTTAAGAAATAGCACAAAAAGTGCCATTTTAGTGTCATATGGCACTTGCAGATGACGGAATTTATAAAAAGGAATTTCACGTAGATATAAAAATAGCTTTTGAATGATCCATTAAGCACCTCTCTATGATGTTCTGGTAGCCCGATAGGCCTGTTGAAAAAAAGGTAGACAGATCAGTGCTACCCATGCAAAAAGTGATTCTCCTTATTGTTCAAGGAGGGGGTCTGTAATCTTCCTGTACAAGGCATTCGACTATGCTGATTCTAATGGTACAATTTGGCAACACAAAATAGCAACGAATCGAAATAGTAGTTACTATTCCTGAGTCAGTGCCAGATTGCAATTTTTGTCACTAGACAGGGTTTTTCAAAACGCGTTTTTAAAATTTTGATTACTATGGGCTGTGGTTTGCTCTTTACTAGATTACAGTTACCGCTGCAACCATGATAATGCTAACCTTAGTTTTCCGTCGAACGAAATGGTTGTAAAACAACACGGCAAAATATTGTCAGTTTCAAAAATATCGACCCCGTGTGGAGCCCTTTACCTACCCATTATGTTATCCAGCTGGAAAGTCAGGATGGACCGCGGGTAAGAAACTTCAAACACATTATGCAAGTCATCCACATCTGAAACGACTTGAATTAGTGCAGTATCGTATCGCTTTTTGACCTGAAAACGTCAAAAGCCTTTCTCTGCAAGCTGTGACACCCGACTTGCTTTGGATATATTTTTATATTTTGATGGACGTCTTTTCATCTTGTTAATACATATATTCTTGTTGAACATGATCGCATCCAATGGATAAAATTGAACCAGAAAGCTATTATGGGCAAACTACGTAGGTGTTACACGACTTATCAACGGCTTACCGTCGAAACAGAATGCAGTCATTGGCAAAAAAGTAATGCTACCATCATTATTTACTGATTACTATGCTGAATATTTCAAAGATGCCATGGCTAATAATCGTCACCTTGGACCCCCAGATTTCTTCATTACTATGGCTCACAATCACGATTGGCCTGAAATTAAACAATCATGCGCTGAACCAAATGAAAACAATCCAGAAATTTTACTATTATTGAGAAATACCCCAAAACTTTAAATGAATGGAAAAACGAGTACATGGGAACCACGAATCCGTCGATTGCGAATCATTGGATGAATTTAGAACGTGTAAATTATGTAGCTCGTCCAGAGTACTTACATTTGCGAGTACTCCTCTATCATGTGACGGTTGCAAGAAGTTTCGAAGATCTCCTTACGGTGAACCATATTTGCTAGACGAAATACAAACAAGCATGCCTAGCTCAAGACCTCACATTCGACGATAATTAGTGGATAGATAGCCTAAAGAATCTTAATGCGAATACTCTTCATTAAGACTTAGATTCGTATCGGTAAATTATTTGTGTATAAAACCTTGCATCATATTCTGTGTGGCATAACTCGCAAAGCAAAATGTATGGCGTTTTCTGGAATCGCATCAACTCCATCGCCTATTGGACAAGCAGCACACAGGACCTTTGGTTCATGACATTTTATCGTGTTAAACGCCAAAGCAGCTAAACGTTCTTCTGAAACCTGATAATGCACAACGAACATATATTGCTGCATAGAAGGGAGCATTGAACACTTCCAACAAAACCTCTTTTTGTTAATATTCTATATCTTTTTTAATTAGTTAAACGAGTAATAATTGTTTATATTTGTATTTATTTTCTCGAAACTGGCTACATAGTTTTTTTTTCCGAAAAATTCTGTACTGACATTTCTGGCCTCAAAAAAATGATCTAGTTGGGAGAAAGCCTTAAAGAAGAATTCCATATTTTTTCGGGAAAATTGGTATTGTTTTTTTACGCATAAAAAAAATGATCTAGATAGGTCGGAAGTATGAGAAAAATCGTTAAGAGCCTTAATTTTGTTTTTGCAAATGACGTCATGTACTATTTTATTACATCATATAAGCATTCCTTATGACATCATGTATGGCATCATACAGTATTTTCTTATATGATGTTATGCATAGAATTAATAAGATTGTTGAGTTTCCAACGCAACGGTTATTTATATAATATAGTATCTGTTGAAAGGTCCAAAAAACGAAAATTTGCACCAACACTTGAACTATCAAACGTGATAAGATTTGAAATTTGAAACCCCAGACCATCAATTGCGACAACACCAATACTAAAGCAAAGGACAGCTAAAGCAAAGGTCATTGCTAAATTGTCTGAAGTAATCAAACCCATTCAACTGTTTCAGTTTTATGCAAGGTTTGATGGTGCCAAGCTACAATAGGCTAGATTAGATTTAAAAAAAATTCTGCTTGGATTCGGCTTTTTCAGTCTTATGCAAGCTTGGATGTGATTGGAGGGCAACTGACTCCCCTCTCATGCCCACTTTTTCCCCAAACACATCCAATCAAAATTTTAAGATAGCCATTTTGTTCAACTTAGTTGAAAGTTCCGGAGATTAGGTCTTTGAAAATGACAGCCCTCCCCCCACATCCCTCAGGGCAAGGGTTGTAAGTTATGACCTCGTGGGATATAAGGTTTTATAGAACGCTTTGTCGTAGAAACTTCAAAAATGGCTCATTTGATTGGAAATTGAAATGGCTAGTGCCCTTTTTAATAGTCGAAAGTGATTTGAAGGCAATAAACACCCCTTTCACGCCCACTATTTCCCCAAAAACATCCAATCAAAATTTTGAGATAGCCATTTTGTTCTACGCAGTTTAAAGTTCAGGAAATTATACCTTTGATTAGAATACTCCCCCCACAGTGTTCAGCGCGAGGGTCATAAGTAATTCCCTGGGGGCATATAAGTTTTTATTGAAATCTTTGTCGTAGAGACTTGAAAAAGGGCTCAGTCATTTGGAAATTCAAAGGTCTAGTGCCCTTTTTAATAGTCTCGAAAGTGATTTGAGGGCAACTAACCCCCCTCTCACGCCCACCCTTTCCCCAAACACACCCAATCAAAAATTTTATTCAGCGTAGTTGAAAGTTTTGGAAATTAGGTCTTTAAGGATGACAACCCCTCCACCCTCACAGCCCTTAGGGTACGGGTCGTAAGTTATGCCCTGGGGCATATAAGGTTTTTATAGAAAGCGATGTTATAGAAACTTCAAAAAGGGCTCGTTTAATGGGAAATTCAAATTGGAAATTCAAATTCGTTTAATTGGAAATTCAAAGGGCTAGTGCCCTTTTTAATAGTCTCAAAACTGATTGAAGGGCAACTAATCCCCCTCTCACACCCATTTCCCCAAACACATCTAATCAAAATTTTGAGATATACATTTTGTTCAACGTAGTCAAAAGTTCTAGAAATTTGGTCTTTTAGGATGATAATCCCATCAGAGCCCTCAGTACAAGGGTTGGAAGTTATGCCCTGGGGGCATATAAGGTTTATATAGAAAGTTGTTGTAGAAATTTCAAAGGGGGCTCATTTGATTGGAAATTCAATTTGCCCTTTTTAATAGTCGAAAGTGAGTGGAGAGTAATTAACCCCCTCTCACGCCCATTATTTCCGCAAAAACATTCAATCAAAGTTTAGAGATAGCCATTTTGTTCAATGTAGTTGAAAGTTCTGGAAATTATGTATTTAAGGATGACAAACCCCCCAGAGCCCCCAGGGCAAATGTTGTAAGTTATGCCCTGGGGGCATATAAATGTTTTATAGATAGAGTTGTCGTAAAAACTTCAAAAGGGGCTCATTCAATTGGAAATTGAAAGGACTAGTGCCCTTTTTAATAGTCGAAAGTGATTGGAGGGTAACTAACCCCCCTCTCACGCCCACCATTCCCCCAAACACATCCAATCAAAATTTTCAGATAGTCATTTTGTTCAACGTTGCAGAAAGTTCTGGAAATTAGGTTTTTGAGGATGACAACCCCTTCCCCCCGCTTTCAGGGCAAGGGCTGTAAGTTATACCATGGGGGCATATAAGGTTTTTAATGAAAGCGTTGTCGTAGAAACTTCCAAAGGGTTCATTTGATTGGAAATTGAAAGGGCTAGTGCCTTTTTTAATAGTTGAAAGTGATTGGAGAGCGATTAGCGCCCCTCTCACGCCCACTATTTTCCCAGACACATCCAATCAAAATTTTGAGATAGCAATTTTGTTTAACGTGGTTGAAAGTTCTGGAAATTAGGTATTAGAGGATGACAACCACTCTCACAGCCCTTAGGGTAAGGCTTGTAATTGATGCCCTGGGGGTATATAAGGTGTTTATAGAAAGTGTTGTCGTAGAAAATCAAAAAGGGCACATTCGATTGGAAATCGAAAGGCCTAGTGTCCTTTTTAATAGTCGACAGTGATTGGAAGGCTTGACATTTCTATAGCAAAGATCGATGTGGGTATAATGTATTATTCTGTTGTTGTTGTTGTTGTTTAGACCAGGTCACTTTGTATCGAAGGAGTTGTCTTGGAAACTTCGAAAAGGGCTCATTCGATTGAAAATAGAAAGGGCTGATGCCCTATTTAATAGTCAAAAGTGATTGCAGCAAAACTAATCCCCCTCCCACGCCCACCCTCCCATTTGTCTTTATGTTTAAAAACTAATTGTTGCCATAAGATTAAATCAAAATGCACTGTGTTAATGCTAATTCCCAATAAGGCATCTCAGCAGTATCCCACAAACGACTGAGGATATTATGTTTAAACTTTCGGGGCTACTTCTGCTCTTAAAATATAACCAATTCAAAATAGCGTAAGTGTAACCAAGCTATCAAAGAAAGTGAACAGATTTTTTTGTGAACGGTATCAAGTTTTCAATCTCAGGTCAACTAGAGGAGGTATGAAACTAAATTAAACACTACTATTTGTGTCCAGATTTTAAAGGGGTGTATGTTGTTAAAAATTGCTGAAAATTTTTCTCCAGCGTACATATATCAGGCCAAACTATAAATTCTTAAAAAACGAAAAGATTTAAAGTATTATTTTCTTTTTCTCTGAAAACACTATGTCAATATAAAACGAACAGAAATTAATCAAAAAACTTTACTGAATAAAATACAAATGAATGTTTATTGTCAGTTTAATATACATATACTGATGTTTAGTAATCAAAATGTTAATACTATTTGTTTTATTAAAGTTATAAAAGTAAAAACATTTAAATTTTTTCAGTAAAGTGCAAAATATGTTCTGGCCTTGGGAAGGCATTGGGGCTTCGAGCCCAACTTATGTTAATTTCTGCTCTTTTGAGTTTGACTCGGTTATTTATTGCTTCTGTTCGTTTTGGGTTTCATTTATTTATCGATGCTGATTTGTGGTAGTTTCACGCTTGGTACATTATTTGATTTTATTTTTGCTCATTTTTTGTCTAATAGAGTTCTTTACTTTTCTTTGAAAAACTTATTTTGTCGAAAAAGTTATTTAATTAATCCATCATAAGCTCAGCAGTTCATGACGAAATGGCTCATAATTTTTTTGTATTCTTTCAAAAAACTCTTTACTTCAATTGATGCTTCTTCGAAAGTAAAATTAAATTTATAAAGGATAATAATCATTTATATGTTTTTCCGATAATAGAAATTGACTTATTTTCCGTTGAGTTAGTTTTTTCCTGAATATTCAAAGATTTATAGATTAATAAAAAAAGGTTGTTTTTGTACTGAAAAGAAGGTACTACGCCAAATTTTCCTACACCGGAATTACTAATCTGACATAAACCCCGTTTCTCTGTAAAATATTAAAAAGCTCTTCAAGACTACCTTAATATTAATCAGTTTATTCTTTGTATGCGAAAACAGAAGAAAAAGCTTTTAATATTTAACATAAAATATTGTTTATCACTTATTTGAATAAACTCGCAGATGAAGTTTTAAATTCAAGAGGAAAGGTAGTCCATTTCACAAAAAACAACAACAACATCAACGCGGAGAATGATGTGAAAATGACAAAAACGTATGGGACATCCATAAATACCATGAAATTTAGGAATTCCACGCCCTTACGTCTCCCCTACACCGTTGCCTACTCCTGTCCAAAGTACTACTACTACTACTACTACTACTGCTGCTACTACTACTAGTGCTAATACAATTACTACTGCTACTACTACTATGACTACTATTACTACTACTACTACTACTACAGCTACTGCTACTACTACCAGGGAATGGCCAAGGGAGACCCCCCCGCCCAAAAAAAAATACTTCCAAGGTGACAGCGCTGTGTGCTGACAACTTGAAATTTAGCTTATGTTTTAAGTTTAGCCTACCTCATGTGTCGCTTTTGTCGGCAAATTCTTTATATCCCCCTCTGAATTCAAAACCCTAGATGCACCGCTGACTACTACTATTAGTACTACTGCTACTACTGCTAGTACTGATACTACTACTACTACTAGTACTGATACTACTACTACTACTACTACTAGTACTGATACTACTTCAACTTCTACTACTACTACTACTACTACTACTACTACTACTGCTACTGCTACTGCTACTGCCACCACTACTACTACTAATACGATTAGAACCACCACTGCTACTATAAATACTACTACTTCTGTTGCGACTGCTGCTATGGCTGGGGTATTAAGCTGAAAATTGCGGGATATGTTGAGGTGAAAGTTGAACTAAATCAAAACACACAATGTGCATACAGATTGTAAAAAGGGCGTATCGGCAATATCTTAGAAGCCGCTTAGAATATTAAGTTAATACTTTCAGGGCATACAACTAATACGGGAGCCGGAGTTTCCCCGGAAAATTTTACCCTCGCGAAAAATTCCCACCTGGAAAGTTCCCTCCTACGGAATTCCCCCCCCCCAAAAGTAAAATATCTCCGCGGGGATCCTAACCAGAATAATAAGCCTTGAATGGGAGGATATGTATGCAAGATACGTGATGTCATTGAGCAACTTAAAATTGGAGGAGCGTTTTGCTTTACAGCAAAACTTGATATAGTGCATATACATAGACTTCAAGTTTCTTTAAATGCAATAGTGAAATATATTGAGGACAATAAGAGTAGAGGAGGGGGTCCGACTCCGAACAGTACCACGTGGTTTATGGTTTTTTCAGTGAGAATGAAAAAAAAGTATTTTTATCACTTTGAAAAACAGGAATTTTGTCATACTTATTGATGTTTTAATGGATGGTTATGGATGTTTTATGGTTTTTGTCAGTGAGAATTTGAAAAACAGGAATTTTCTCACTTGAAAAACCATGAATTTTGTCACATTTATGGTTGTTTTCATGGATGGTTATGGATGATTTATGGTTTTTGTCAGTGAGAATTTGAAAAACATGAACTTTGTCACATTTATGGATGTCAACAGCAATTCATGTCTGTTTTATGGTTTTCTCAGTGAGAATTTGAAAAACACGAACTTTCTCACTGAGAAAACCATAAACCACGTGGTGCTGTCACGAGTCAGGACACCTGTGCTGTCGACCTCAATTCACCTATCGTGAATCAATAATTCCCCTTAGAAACAACAAATTAATTTCCCCTTTCTTGACAGATCAATCAATCAATGACATCATCTGTCAGACTTTAAAAATTTTCGCCTAGAAACATTTCTCCAGGAATAGATTCAAATCATTAATGTCTTTGCCTCGGGAACAGTTCTACTGGTCGAACTCCAAAGGATATTAATAACCAAAGGCCATGGAAACAATTAGGCAAGAAACATCTTAGCGATGAATTGTTTTAGCGCGCGAAAAGGTTTCCTATTAATTTGAAATGCGTTAGCGCAGAGATGCCAATAACAAAGGAACACGCTGAATTTGCGTTTAGTGATTATTTGGGCGAAACCGTTTTAAACAGGTTATGGAACTATTTCGGCGAAACAGATAGAGAAATTTTAAAAGAAGATTTTTGAAGAGATTTTAGAAGAGAATTTGAGTGTGGTCGTTATAATACACAAGTTTCATTTGAACAGTGTTGTGAGGTCCTCTAACCCAACCCCAAAGGGTTCCAATCCTCCTACCCCAACCCCGAAGGAAGCCCCCGGTCCTCAAAAGCCCCCCAAGCTCCCAAAGGCACTCCACCGGTCCCCAAATGTCCCCCAGGCCCCCAACTGTCCTCCCGGACCCTCAAAGGCCCCCCAAGCTCGCAAAGGGCCACCGGCGCCCCCCAAGGCCCCCCCCGCCCCCCCCAGGCCATCCCCGGTCCCCCCAAAGCCACCGCGCGCTCCCCCCGGCCCCACGGGGGCTCCCAGGCCCGCCACCAGTCCCCCAATGTCCCCCCGGCACCCAAAGGCCCTCCCTGTGCCCCCCCCCAAAGGCCCATCGAGCTCCCAAGGGACCAACGGGGTCCCAAAGGCCCTCCACCGGTCCCCAAATGTCCCTCCGGACCCCCAAACGCCCACCCAGTGCCCCAAAGGCCCACCCGTCCCCCAATGTCCCGCCGGACCCCCCAAGGCCCTCCCTGTGCCCCAAAGGCCCTCCATATGCCCCCAGTCAAGTATCAGAAAGTATTGTGACACAATGGATAGAACATATGAAATTATTGATGAACTTGAAGCCTTGGCAGCCACAATTAGCAATGTAAGTTCTGTTTTCATTTTTTATTTTCAAAATAAAATTGTTTTCCGTGGTCACCCTCTCCTATCTTCGGGTAAACCCCCCCCCCTATACAAACGTCCCTATATGATGTTTATACTCGATAAAAATTGTAAAATACGCTCTTTTTTCGTTACGTAAACCCCATCCTTCCTTCCCCCTCTGTTTACGACCTTAATTCTAGCAAAAAGAAATAATTTTCTTTCGTTAAATTTATGCAATTTTAAGTGTCTATATCCTAGCTAAAAGCGATCATTGACTTCCGTCACTGTTGTTATTAACCGAACCTGGTTTTGACACAAGGCTCTCCGGCACGAGGCCTATAATTAGCTGTCATCCTTTCTCCTCTGTGTTTACGAACGCAGCAGCCAAAGTCAAAAGGAACTGTTTCTCCGTCAAAATTAAAACACTTTGAGGCAATTGTAATAATTAGGCGCAGACGCAATGTGCTATTTTGGAGAACCGGTGAAATCTCGTTATTTTCAAATTAAGATCTAACAATATATTTAGGACATTGGCGAAAGGGGGAGGGGGCCATGCCTCAATTCTATCGCCATCATTGTAAGGTGAAAACAAACTGTTTCTTCGCGTGAAAAGTAAGGGGGTGAGTTTAAGAAAAAGATACATTGCTTTATTATGCGTAAATTGAATAGCATTTTTACCATATCTTTCGGTGGAGGGAGGGGGTATTTTCCCATGTCTTTTCTCAGGGATATTTTCCGGGGGGGTTATTTTCCGTGGGCTGTTTTTTCTGGGTGTGTGATAAATACCAGCTATCGTAAAAGGATATGGAAAGATAAAAAATACCGTTAATACTTTAAATGCATCAAACAAGGCGTGCACAATGCAGATTAAAACCAGAAAAGAACAGAAACGCCTAAAAATAAGAAATTAGGCCGATTTATATAGGCAGGCTTTTGAAGGGCTCAGTGAGCCGTAATTCTCAGATTCAAAAAAGGATGCACTTAGTATATTTCACGAAACCTGATTTGGGAGGTGTAGTTTGCTTTTTGGACTTTTCAGAGCTAGGATTCTTAGTCACTCATAGGTGTTTGTTGTCTGAAACTTCGGGTTTGGGATGAGTAGTTGGCTATTTCAGACTTTTCTGAGCTAAGGTTTCTTAGTATTTCGTAGGTGAATGCTGTCTGAAACTTATGATTTGGGATATGTAAATTACTATTTCGGGCTTTTCTGAGTTGGATTTCTTAGTCTTTCATAGGTGTGTAGTGTCTGAAACCTATGATTTGGGATGTGTAGTTTGCTATTTTCGACTTTTCTGAGCTAGGTTTCTTAGCCTTTCATAGGTATGTGTTGTCAGAACATTATGATTTGGGATGTGTAGTTTGCTATTTCAGGCTTTTCTGAGCTAAGGTTTTCTAGTATTTCGTA